>NC_058406.1:33057426-33192854 GCF_002201575.2 Neomonachus schauinslandi
CCCCAATAGGCACTGGATCCTCAGAAAAATCAGATTTTAAATGGAAATGAATTGTATTCAAATTGATGTCTCTAAGATTTTACTCCTACTCCTTTCCTGCCTGCCCTGTCCCTGTGAATTCTTGTCAAGGACACACACCCCCACAGGTTGTCACCCTACCCCCACAGGTCACATCTCTTCCACCGACAAACACACACCCTCTGATCTCACAGACATACGCACCCCACCCTGATTTGGGGCTCCTTTTAAAGCTCCCAGGAGCCCTCAGGGATCTGTGGGATCCCCCTCCCAGGCCCCCCAATGTCTTCCCCTCTGCTCCCCACCTGCAGGAACTGTGCACAGTCCAAGGAGGAAGCTTCCGGCTGGGGCGGGCAGAACCTGGACAGGTGGGTGGGCCGGAGCTGCCGCTTGACTCACCTGGGGACGCCGCAGGCAGGCGGGGCCTAATCCGCAGGTGAGGGCGGAGGGCCGGGCAGCAGGCAACGCCTCCAATCAGGAGAACTAAGAACACTTCTTGCCAAGCTTTTGCGGTGACCTTCTGGCGCAGGCCCCACCCCCACCCCCAGCGCCGTGTGGGAAGTTGGTGGGGGGGGGTGGCCTTGCGGCTGGGATCCAGAGAGGGGTCCAGGAAGCCCTAGAAGGGACAGGCAGACATCTCAACAGGCAACTGCTCGGGCTGAGGGCCCTGATAAGCTAGTGAATTTCCCATGACAGGTACAAAGTCCAGAGTTGAAGCGGGAGTTTTGCAGGCCCTGGAAGGCGGTGGGCCAGAACTGGAGGGGAGGAAGAGAGAGTTCTTCCTGGGCAAAGCCACAGGGACCAAGAACACTCAAAATTGCCTGCAAAAATGTTTGTGAGCCCTCGCTGGGGTGGGGGGGGGGGGGATGTGGAGGTCAATGGGGAGTGTATCTGTGCCCTTGGGGGTTTATTGTGTGCCTAGGTGTCTACCAGGATAGAGGCTTCTAGCCTTTATCTGGATCTCAAGGATCCTGGGAGCCCACAGAGCTAAGCTCTGAACCTTTCCCTATTGCCTTACTCCTCTTCCCCAAGCCTAGTGCCTCCTTGCTCTTTAAGACCCCGCTCAGGAGTCACCTTCCAAGAGCATTTGGTCCTCCCGGACTAGCCCCGCCTTCCCCCTGCAAGCTCCACCTTCTAGCCCAGAGCACCCTCCCAGCCGACCTCCCACCTTCCCGCTGCAGTTTTACAGTGGGGCCAGGTGGAAGGAGTTTCACAGTGGGGCCAGGTTCTCACAGCAGGCCCCTGACATAGGGCAGGTTCTCAGTAATATTGAAAGGAGGAAGTGTTATGAACTAAGCCATGCAGGCACAAGAATTCACAGGGAGCCACAGGGTACAGCCTGAGCAAGGGCTGCCCCCAGGGCTTGTCAGTGCGGCCTGGTAGAACCTGCAGGAGTTGAACTCCTACTGTCAATGGCCCCTTCCGAACTCTCCTGCCTTGTCCATCACCTACCCCGCACACTGCGCCAGCCATGCCAGACGGCTCTCTATTCCTAGGACCCAGCATGCTTGCCCCTCCCAGGCTTTGCATGTGCCCTTCCTGGGACCCCAACCCTTCCCTCCAGCCCTGCCCCCCACCTGTCCATCTCCCACCCGGCTGATTATTCCTCCCAGGCCAATTCATCACTCAGGCCCCAGATCCAGTGCCTCTTTATCTAGACTAGCCCTCCCTGACATGCCCTTGTCTGGGTCCCTCCTCCCCTCCTCTGTGCTCCGAAGACCCTGGCCCTTCTCCCAGCTAGCACTGACCGCACAGTTTTGTGATTTTCTCTTGATTTGGCACAATCCCCTATGAGCCGGTAAACTCTGGGGCAAGGGTCTGTGTCTGTCTTGTTCCTCTCCATATCCCCAATATCTAAAATGGCAGTAATAAATGCTTCTGAAATAAATGAATGAGAGGAAAGTGAATAGTATCCCAGATGGGGCAGTGGGGAACCAAGGAAGGTTTGGGGTCTTGCTTTGATTTTGAATCAAGGACATGATCATAGGATTCAAAAGCTATTCATTGAACACCTAACAGTTCCAGGAGCTGTGCTGGTTCTTTTTTTAATTGAGGTATTCATATAACATAACCTGATTCACACAATTCACCATTTTAGCCATTTTCAGTGCACAGTTCAGGGGCATTTAGTACATTCGGAACATTGTGCAAACATCCCTCTATCTAGTCTAAAACACTAGCATCACACCGCCTGGGTACCCCAACCCATTAAGTAGTCACTCCCCATTTCCTCCTCCCTCCAGCCCCCAGCAACCACTAATCTGCTTTCTGTCTCTGTGGATTTGCCTATTCTGGGTATTTCATACAAATCTAATCATATTTGTGCTAGATTTTTAATGAACTATTTCATTTAAACCTCATAACTACATTATGAAATAGATGTTAATTATCCCTTTAACAGATGACAAAAATAAGGCCCTGAGAAGGTAATGTGCATGAAGTTCCACAGAAGAAAACAAGTAAAGGTCTGCACATCCATCAATCATTTATTCAATGAATACTTATTGAACACCCATCACAGAGCCACTACCAGCCCATACAACACGCATTGCAAAACAGCAGAAGGCAACCTGCTGGATGCCCCCAGTGCATGGAGAGCAGAGAACAGGCTGTATGTCAGCACCTGCCCCTCAGCCAGGAGCTCTGATGCAGTGAACAACCCTTACAACCTTCCATGGCAGCCCTGGCAACCATGTGGTAAGCTCAGCGCTAGCTAGCTAGCACTGGGGACAGAGTTCCCCTGACCATACAGCTTTCGTTCTGGTTGGGAAGGCAGACAACACACAAGTAAAGAAATTAATAAGATTAGTTCAGATAATGAGTGCTATGAAAAGTAAAGTAGCTTCATGGGATAGGGAGTTGTAGAGGTGGCTGCTACTCTACATCAAAAAAAGAGGGGACTCACGGAAGAGGGAATGTTTGAGCTGAGATCTGACTAAGGGTAGGATAGCAATCATGCCAATATCTGGGGGAAGAGCATTCCAGAAAGAGGGAACAACAAGAACAAAGACCAAGGGATGAGAGCACGCTGGCTCATCCAAGCAACAGAAAAGAGGCCGGCTGGAGGGAGACAAGTCAGTGGGGAGGGATGGGAGGGGCTGTGTGAGGGGCCTGTGGGACCAGCTCACGTGGCTCTATCCTTCCCTCCCTCGGTGAGAGGGGCTGACCTTCTTTCACTCTGTGTGAAGGATGGACTAGAAGAGGCCAGGGTAGAAGCAGGGAGACCAGTTGGGAGGCTGTTGCTATCATCCACGAGAGAGGGAATGTGGCATCCATCAGTCAGGTGGAAATGGGAAGAAGTGCTCAGACTCTAGACATATTCTGAAGGTAAAGCCAACACGATTTTCTGACTGGATGTGGGGTTTGAGAAAACAAAAAAAGGAACCAAGAATCACTCCAGAGTTTTGAGCGAGCAACTAGTAGGTGACAGTTGTCATTTACTAAAATGAGAAGACTCTGAAAGGGGCAGATTTGGGAGGGCAGTCAGGACCCCAGTTGTGGACATGTTAGTTGTGAGATGCTGTGGGGCATCCAGGTAGCATCCTAAGTACGCAGTACCTTAGACTAGCCTGAATGCAGCAGGAAGGGAAGAGCTAGACATCCAAGTTTGAGAACCAGCAAAATGTGGATGATTTTTAAAGCCAATCATCTAGATGAGATGCCCCAAAGGAAATGTAGAAAGAGAAGAGGGCCGAGCCTTGGAGCTTGCCAGAAGCAGAGGTTGGGGAGGGGAGGAGAAGCAGAGGAAAGGAGGCTAGGACTAGCCAGCGTGGTAGGAGGCAGACACACCAGAGAGATGTTCGGGGGCCAGGGAAGCAAGCGTTTGAAGGGCGAGGGCTTGGTTAGCTATGGCAGATGCCGATGATAGGTCAGCTAAGCTACGGACTGAAAATTGACTTCGAAATAGGCCATGTGAAGGTCCCTGGCAACCTTGACAAGAGCAGTTTCACGTGTGGTGGGGACAAATGTCCGACGGGGCACGGTGTGTGATGCATGAGCGATGCACGAACGAGCATGGGAACAGAGGTAGTGAAGGCAACTCCATCAAGAAATTGTGTTGTAAAAAGAAGAGAGAAGCAGGGCAGACTTTGGAGAAAGGTGTGGGATCCAGGGAGGATTTTTTTTTTAAGGCTAGGAGCTTTTAGACCATCTGTGTCTGCTGATAGGAACAATCCAGGAGAGAGAGGAAATTGATGACACAGAGAGAAGAGACAATGGGAGTGTGAGTCCTTAAGGCATCAAGGGGCATGGGGTCAAGTGCACAGGTGGGGGGTTGGCATTGGACAGGAGCAGGGAGACTCCCTCTGACGAAAGTGGAGAGTAGAGGTGAAACGATGGGAGCCTTAGGGAGTTTTCTTCTGGTGGCTTCTGTTTTTCCAGAGAAACAGGAAGCAATGGCATCAGCCCATGGTGAAGAGTGGGGGAGGGGGGTGTTGGTACTGGGATTCTAGAAGGTGTGAACTCTTCATCCTGGGGTTTGGGAGAGAGAAGGGTCCGGCCAGGTTTGGGGATTTGCCTGGCAAATCGAATAAAACCAGAGAGGGGCAAGGGAGCCGAGCTGTGGGCAAGGGATTGTTTGCCATGCTGGCCCATGCACTCTGGGTGGGGTAAAGAGGATGTGAGGACCAGGTGCAGGAAGTGTGAGGGACCCAAAAAAGTGGTAGGATGGACGGATTTTAGGAGCCATTGCTGGTGGTGCCAGAGAGAGTAGGTTGAAAGAATAAGAGGTGGTCAGCAGATGGTGGCATATGGAAATGGAGGTTACCCAGGGGATACAGTTCTTGATACAGACATGCCCTACGAGATGAACCATGGGGTGGTCCTGAGACGGGGGTCTACAGACCGATGATGGTCTTACTATGCCCTGAAGCATGTTAACTCCACCTGCTAATCAGAAGACTAAAGAAAATGTGCTAATAGCTCTATTAGTAAATGGAAGAGACAGGATTCGAGCCCAGGTCTTCTGACTCTAAGTCGAGCACCTTTCCAGTTATATCCCACCTAGATCCCTCTTCTGTGAGTAAAACTTACCATCAAGGGGTTCGGTTTCTCACAATCATTTGCAGTGACAGACAGCAGTCACTTCAAAGATTTGATTTTACCTCCCAAAAGAAATGGAGGGCACTGCTAATAGAAGAACAGGGAATGGATGCTGAGCAAGCAAAGAACAAGGTGTCCTGGACACCTGGGTGGCTCAGTCGGTTAAATGTCTGCCTTCAGCTCGGGTCATGATCCCAGCGTCCTGGGATCGAGTCCCACATCGGGCTCCCTGCTCAGCGAGGAGTCTGCTTCTCCCTCTCCCTCTGCCTGCCACTCCCCCTGCTTGTGCTCTCTCTCTCTGACAAATAAATAAATAAAATCTTAAAAAACAAAACAAAACATGGTATCCTGCTCCCCACCTTGCACCCACTCCCTTCTCTATCTGGCCCAACCCCTCCCTGGGGCAGCCCTGGGGGTCTTAGCCTCGGGTGGTTGCGGTCCCCTTTTGAGAAGCTGATGAGAGCAGGAAAATGCTTGTGAACACAGTCACAAATATGCTCACAGGTCAGCATGGAGTAGGTGCTCAGTAAAAACTTATCAGATGGATGATAGGTTTTTATCAGTTAGAATTCCAGGGGGCTCACCTGCTCTTTCCAGGTTAAGAACTGGTGTTAACCCTTTGCACTCTCTATGCAGGAAGCTCTGTTCTGTTGTAAACAGATGGCCCCTTGAAATAGGTAGAGGACCCCTCCCTCTTGCAAGCCACTGGAGGGTGGTTGCCTGCTTCCAGGTCCCAGTCATGGGCAGCCTCCCAGAGGTGGAGTCAACACCTCCTTAGGACCACCGGACATTCTTCCTCCACCATTCAACCCCCACGGTCCCTGGAGGCTGGCCTGTCCCCGCTCCTGGTCTGCCAGCGCTGACCTCCTGGACATGCCCCAGCATTCAGACAGTGACTGACGTAGCCCCAGTGGGGAGTGGGATTGAAGCTCAGTGAAACAAATCTCCTGATCTGCTCATCACCAAGAAGTCACACTTCACTGAGGTAAGCTCAAAGGATATATCCTGGTGGAGCTTCCCAGACCCAGACCTGAGACTAGGGAAACACGGGAGATGGAAGCTTCCAGTGTTTCCTCACTTCCTCAAGGAGGACAAACCTGTCCAGGGCCACAGTATTCCACAAAGCCATGAAAGAAGAGCTTACCAAGCTGCTTCTAGCCCCAACCACACCACCCGGAAACTCCAGTATAATTTCCTCTGATGGTTGCCACATCAGTCCAACAGCCGGGTTCACGGAACAACTTCTTCCCAAGCTGCCATCTCCATCTTGCCACATTGGATATATAATTAGAGCTCACCTGTGCCCAGTGTCATGAGGTAGCAGTCTGTAGCCCCCCATGATCAGCTATCTCTGGAGTAACTGGGTCCAGGAGGACAGAGCTCAGCAGACCTGGCAGAGGATGACCCCACCCTCTCCTGAGGGATGACATGCCCAGGCAAGTGGCCAAGGGGGCAGACCAGCTGGACAGAGTGGCCCCATCATGCTGCCCCCACCCAGCCCTGCCTCCCCACTTCCCAGGCAATGGGAGCAATCATCTCTCCCACATTCTTGCTTTCTCGTGGGGCTCTGGTAAGAAAGGGGAAAGGGGGGACGTTGGTGCCCACCTGTGAGTCCCCGGGAGTGCTGGGGCCGTTCCCATGTGGAAATGCTCTGGTGGCAGGTGCCACTTACGGCTGAAAGGAGGCGTGTCTCCGCCCGGGGGCAGGGAGCCCTCACCCTGGTGGTGGTGTGCTAGCAACCCGTCCTCAGAGAGGTGGCAAGGATGGAGCTGGCAGAGCACCAGCGTGCCTCCAGGGGAAAAGGGTCTCAAGAAAAGAGTGGGAGTTGGGGCCCTGTCTTCAGACACTTCCGTGTCACCTCCGTGTCGCCAGCAACGGATCACAGGAGCTCATGGACTTGTGCTGTCATTACTTCTCCTCCTCAAACGATATTTGCCGTGAGATGGAACAAGTAGGAGGCACCCCCTTCGTTCACCCGGGGTTGTGGATCTGCCCGACGTGTGGCTGTGGTCTCTGGTGGCAGCTTGCTCTCAGCAAATGTGCTTTGTATTCCAAGGAGGCCTGCTATTGTTTGAGGCAGAGGGACAATGAGTCATTGGTGTGGTGTGCTATTGACCCCAGGATTTCAGGGTGGCAGGGCTGACGCAAGGCCCTGGTAGATCTTCAAGGCCCCATCTCTGCTGGGCCTCCACACGACCGTAACCCAGCACGGCAGGCACGGAACTCGTTCTCCCAGAGGAAAACCTCCTATGCTTCCAGAGCGCATGTGGGTTGGCTTCCTTGAATCATTTTTAAGAGTTTGGGCGATGAGGGGCGCCCGGGTGGCTCAGTCGGTTGGGCGACTGCCTTCGGCTCGGGTCATGATCCCGGAGTCCTGGGATCGAGCCCCGCATCGGGCTCCCTGCTCGGCGGGAGGCCGGCTTCTCCCTCTCCCACTCCCCCTGCTTGTGTTCCCTCTCTTGCTGTGTCTCTCTCTGTCAAATAAATAAATAAAATCTTTAAAAAAAAAATGGGGGCGCCTGGGTGGCTCAGTTGGTTAAGCGTCTGCCTTCAGCTCAGGTCACGATCCCAGGGTTCTGGGATCGAGTCCTGCATCGGGCTCCCGGCTCAGTGGGAGGCCAGCTTCTCCCTCTTCCTCTCCCACTCCCCCTGCTTGTGTTCCCTCTCTTGCTGTGTCTCTCTCTGTCAAATAAATAAATAAAATCTTTAAAAAAAAAAATGGGGGCGCCTGGGTGGCTCAGTTGGTTAAGCGTCTGCCTTCGGCTCAGGTCACGATCCCAGGGTTCTGGGATCGAGTCCCGCATCGGGCTCCCGGCTCAGTGGGAGGCCAGCTTCTCCCTCTTCCTCTCCCACTCCCCCTGCTTGTGTTCCCTCTCTTGCTGTGTCTCTCTCTGTCAAATAAATAAATAAAATCTTTAAAAAAAAAAAAATGGGAGCGCCCGGGTGGCTCAGTCGGTTGGGCGACTGCCTTCGGCTCGGGTCATGGTCCTGGAGTCCTGGGATCGAGTCCCGCATCGGGCTCCCGGCTCAGCGGGGAGCCTGCTATTCCCTCTGACCTTCTCCCCTCTCATGCTGTTTCTCTCTCTCTCTCTCAAATAAATAAATAAATAAATAAATAAAATCTTTAAAAAAAAAAAAAGAGTTTGGGGGATGAGGGGCGCCTGGGTGGCTCAGTTGGTTGGGCGACTGCCTTCGGCTCAGGTCATGGTCCGGGAGTCCTGGGATCGAGGCCCGCATCGGGTTCCCTGCTCGGCGGGAGGCCGGTTTCTCCCTCTTCCTCTCCCACTCCCCCTGCTTGTGTTCCCTCTCTTGCTGTGTCTCTCTCTGTCAAATAAATAAATAAAATCTTTAAAAAAAAAAAATGGGGGCGCCTGGGTGGCTCAGTCGGTTGGGCGACTGCCTTCGGCTCGGGTCATGATCCCGGAGTCCTGGGATCGAGTCCCACATCGGGCTCCCGGCTCAGCGGGGAGCCTGCTATTCCCTCTGACCTTCTCCCCTCTCATGCTGTTTTTCTCTCTCTCTCTCTCTCAAATAAATAAATAAAATCTTTAAAAAAAAAAAAAAGAGTTTGGGGGATGATACATGCTGACGGTAGCAGCCCCCCAGCGACTGCGGGCAGAGACTTGAAGCTGCTTGCCATCCAGAAGGACGGTGTAGCCCGCCTCGTTCACAGTGAAGCTCTCTGGCGGGGAAGCAGATGGTCTGGGGTCCGAGCTGAGCTGCAGCACTTAGCTGCCTTTAAGAAGCATGCATGTCCTCACCTGTACCATGAGGAAAATAATAATGAAACCTCAAAGGCAGAGAGCCCTCGAGAAGGCATCAGCACCCTTTCCCGGCACCTGTAAATGTTCAGTAACTGTTAGTCATGGTGATGGAGGTTTGTTCCTAAGACTCCTGCTTGTGTTACTGGGTCATTTTCATTTGGACCGAGGTCAATAAACACCTGTTATGTTTGAAGTAAGTCCTGAGCTTTGAACTGTCTGAACCCTCCTGTGGGGTGTTCATTCCAGCTTCTGGCCTCATAGGGTTTCTCGGGGCCAAATGGCCTTTGTCAAGCAGTTTGCATGAAAGGGACTTCATTCAAAGCCTTATCGGATTAACTGGGGCTTCCTTTAAATAAGGGCTTGTTTTCAGAAGCTTTCTTTCTCCAACAAGGAGAAAGAATACAATGGATTCCAAGTAATCTGCAGTCCTCATCACAGCTTGTCACAAACACCGGGCACATCTTTTTAGCCCAGGGCAAAAACACACACACTCACTGGCTAAATCCAGGAACACAGCCTCAGCCTGATGTTCCAGAAGCATCTGCTGACAGACTTCCTCTCAAATATAGTTATTTCCTGGAAGAATAGCAAAAACTGGTTTTGAATCAACAGTATGGCTTTAGTTGCTAGGGAAGTTAAGCCTTGTTACCAACAGCTGACCTAAAAAAATCTTAAAAGAATTACTTTCTTTTTTTTTTCTTCTTTGCTTATCAACATGAAGAATGATTTATTGGTAAAGTCAATTTCAGGCAAAGACAGGGACTTAGGAATTGGGTGAACATGTTGCTTATTTCAACCAAAAGAAAACTTCATCAGTTGCGTAGGCAACATTTTATTTGGTTTTTCAAAAAGCAATTGTGACCAAGAGGAGAGAGAGATAAAGCACTTGTGGAATATATAAAGACACCAGCATTTGGGGTTGCACATAACAAAGAAATATCTTAAATACTTTTCAAAATATTCTAGGAGCCAATACACAAGGGCAGGCTTTAGGAGAGGACAGGAATGTAATGGGGAGGGGCATATTGGGACCACCCATCTCCTTAACATCAGTGGGGAAAACAAAGCAGCATTCAACTTCACATACTGACTTTACACAGTTTGTATATAATAGCTTGACTGAAATCCAAGAAGCAAAGATGGAACTCTCACTCTGTTTATTTTGAAAAATAATTGCATGGACACCCAGGTAATCCACCCTTGTCTGGCAGGTTTCCTTGGGAGGAGTCTCTGTGACTTAGCAGAGGACTGATCTGACACATTCCTATGGCCTTGATGTCAATTTTGAGGGGCAACTTGGAGAGATTCATGTTCTTCACCCTCCATGGACCCAGCCCTAAGTTTTGCCAATAGTTTTTTGTGCATAATTTGCATAACAGTTTCACCCAGATGGGTCTCAATTCCACCACCATTTCTGCAAGAAGACTGGGAACTTGTTTACATAAAAAATTAAGTCGAATTCATGGGCATTTTCAAAGGAACTTGTAGCATGTTTCCACACATATTTACATGCAATCCAAAACCCTCAGGGCAGTTTAAGAAGCCACGTGGAACACCATGGAAGACCATGGGAGACCACGAAGGGGCATAAATTAGTGTGTGGTCTGAGTGACCTGTTAGGGGAGGGGAGGCTGGTGGGCCTTGGAGGGTTGGGCTTTTCTCTCCCCCTGGAACATGAGGGTCACTTGGACAACAGTGGACCCAACCCATTGGGGTGACCATAGGAAATGGGCCCTTACTTTCCTAAACTAAAAGTCAAGAAAATAATGCTTCGATTGGTGAGCAGCTGAGCACTCCCTCCAAAGTGGTACTTAAGACCACAGCCAGACCTTCGCACTCCTGAGTTGTCTCATGTATAGCAGAATGTTTTTTGCCTTTTCTCAAATCAAGGAAATAAATGTGAAGTATTGGACTCCCTTTATGTCACATGAATTTTATTTTATTCTCAAATATGGGTCAGAGATCAAAAAAATAGAAAAGGTAGACAGTGACAGTTCTCACTCCCAACCCCCTGCTCCCAGCTGCCTTATTCCTCTCACCCCAAGTACTTACTTTTATAAATTTCTGGTATGTCTTTCCAGTTCCTCTATGCAAATACAAGCACTATGAATATACATACATATTTTCTCCTTTCGTACCCAAAAGCCAACATACTGCACACACTGTTCTGCAACTTATTTTTTCACTAATTAGTGTGTCTTGGAGAGCCTTATATAGACTTAGAGAGTTTCTTACAACCATTTTTACAGCCGCAGAATATTCCATCATATGGCTACCTCAAAATTTATTTGACCAGTCCAGTGTTGACTAACACTTCGGTCTTTCCCAATCTTCTACCATTACATATAGTGTTGCAAGGATAAGTTCCCAAGAATGTGAGTCAGAGAGTCAATGTATTTGTGGTTTTGACAGATATTCCCAAATCACCCTCCTTGGGAGCTACACCAACATGCATTATATGCAAACATACCTATTTCCCCACAGCCTCATCAAGACTGTGTTTCTGCCAAGTTGGTAGATGAAAATGGTACTCAGGAAGAGTTTTACTTTGAATTACTCTTACTATAAGTAAGAC
Organism: Neomonachus schauinslandi; assembly: GCF_002201575.2. Classification (NCBI taxonomy): domain Eukaryota; kingdom Metazoa; phylum Chordata; class Mammalia; order Carnivora; family Phocidae; genus Neomonachus; species Neomonachus schauinslandi. Next base: position 33,068,824 of record NC_058406.1, read on the forward strand.
CAAGCACATTTTCATATTTTAAAGGACCATTTGTATTTACTTTCCTATAAACTGTTCATAATCATGGAATTGTGTGTTAACATGTTATCTTTTTTATAGTCTTTGCCCATTTATCTATTGGATTTTACGTGTTTTTATTGATTTCTAATCTGTAATACGAGTTACAAATTTTTTTAAGATTTATTTATTTATTTCAGAGAGAGAAAGAGCATGAGCGGGGGCGGGGGGGGAGGGGCAGAGAGAGAGAGGGAGACAAGCAGACTTCCCTCTGAGCGGGGAGCCCAACCTGGGGCTTGATTCCACGGCCCTGAGATCATGACCTGAGCTGAAACCAAGAATCAGACACTTAACCAACTGAGCTATCAGGCACCCTGAGTTACAAATATTTTTGACATTTACCTCTTATTTTTGCCTTTCAGGTTTTTCTTACATACACTAAATTTGATTAACCTTTTCGTTTAAAGTTTGTGGTTTTTGAGGCCTAGTTAGAAAGGCTACCCAATCCAAAGTTAGAAGGAATGGGGCACCTGGGTGGCTCAGTTGTTAAGCATCTGCCTTCAGCTCAGATCATGATCCCAGGGTCCTGGGATCAGGCCCCGCATGGGGCTCCCTGCAGGAAGCCTGCTTCTCCCTCTCCCACTCCCCCTGCTTGTGTTCCCTCTCTCTCTGTGTCTCTCTCTGTCAAATAAATAAAGTCTTTTAAAAAAAAGTTAGAAGGGAATTCACCCACGTTTTCTTCTAGTTCTTTTGTGGGCTTGATTTTTAATGTTTAAATCTTAGACTCATTTGGCATTTATCTTTTTTTTTTTTTTTAAGATTTTACTGTTTATTTGAGAGGGAGAGAGAGAGAGCGCGCACACCAGCGGTGGGGAGGGGAGAGAGAAAGGGAGAGGGGCAGAGAGAAAGGGAGAGGGAGAAGCAGACTCCCTGCTGAGCAGGGAGATTGACCCGGGGCTCGATCCCAGGACCCTGGATCATGACCTGAGCCGAAGGCAGAAGCTTAACCGACTGAGCCACCCAGGCGCCCCCAGCATTTATCTTGATATATGATGTATAGACCCAACTTCATTTTTTACAGACAGCTGCCATTTGTTGCAACACCATTTATTAAGAAGACCAACTTTTCCTACTGATTTGAGATACCACTTTTTATTTATGCTAAGTTCCTGTATGTATTTGGGTCCATTTCTGGATGTTCTCTTCCATTGGTCTATGTGTGGGCCAGTTCCATGTTGTTTTAATTACTGAGACTTTATATGTAATATGTTTAATGTTCTGGCAAATATTGCTGTGAAGTAAACCATCCCAAAAATTTAGTCATTTCAAATAAAATTCTTGTATTTTATCTCCCAGTCTCTGTAAGTCAGGAATTCCAGAAAGTCTTGGCTGGGTGGTTTTGGCTCATTGGGTTATCAGACAGTAACTATGACTGGAAAAATGTTGGAGGGGAAGAGCTGGAGCAGCTGGGGGGCTGGCCTGTCATCTCTTTGTCATCACGTAGCTTCAAGGTTTCTTTATGTGCTCTCTCTACATGAGCTACTTTGGGCTTCCTCACAGCATGGCAGCTTCAGCAAGGTGGGACTGTTTACATGGCAGCTCAGAGTGATGGTGTGGGCGCTTCTAGGAACTAGAAGCTGCCTAGCCTTTCTCACCCACAGAGCATCACATCCTCTGCATTTGTTTGACTGCAAACGACTCAATCCTCTCCAAAGCCAAGAAGAGGAAACATGACCCCACCTCCCAGTGGGGCAAATGTCAAGGTCACATTGTAAGAAAAACACGTGGAATGGGAGATACTGTTGCGGCCAATTTGGAAAATACAATCTGATAAGGCTGGAACACCCTTCATCAATCTTCTATTTCAGAGTTTTCCTGACTATTCTTACCAGGAGAAGTCTTTCAAGTAACCTTTTTAGAAATCGGATACTTGAGGTGAATTCACTGATAATCATGTGTTAACCTTTTATCATTTTCATAAAGTACATTTAGTTCTAATTATGGTCAAGCTCTCACTATCAGATATGATCCGTTTCTGAAAAATATGCTTTAAAAAAAAAATCAAACAATTGGGATGAATGTTGGGTTTGGCAAGGCAGAGGGTGGTTCTAAGATAAAAAGCATTGCCCTTGACCCACGTAGTAATGGATTAAAGTTGGAGACATCCTATGAACTCACGTTTAGCTTAATATAAATAGAAATTATTAAATATAGAAATACTTATGCACCAGTTGGCATAAACACATATATTTCCTTGCTCTGTCTGCTGGGAGGGCCTAGGAGTAATACCCCAGCAGCAATGAACATACCTGGCACCCATCTTCTGGTTTCTAATGCCATTCTCAAATAAAAGAAGGCACAGTTCCTCGGAAATGGCTGATTCTAGGACTAAACCAGGGAATATACATGATGAACCTGGAGCATCTTTTTTGTACCAGGAAATAAGGAAGTGCTGAAGCACAAACAAACAGCAACAACAACAAGACCCTTTGGTGGGGATATGTCAAAGGAATGGAGGAGTCAACTGAAAGATCTCCCAATGACCAAAGATAGAACAATCCAAGCAATAAAATAAAGTAGCATTGGATTATAACCCAAAGCATGAAAGAAATACACATGAGTCCATAGTGATATACATAAATGCTTAACTAGATAAATGAGTGGAGGAGAAGAGAGACATATCTCCCTTTCAGAAGAATTCTGAATAATTTATGTGAAGTTTCAAGGAGGGGGAGCATAGGGACTTCAGAGGGAACATTGAAGAAAGGCAGGAAAAGAATAGTGACGTTACAGTGGAAAAACCCGACCACTACCACCTCAGCTAGGTGATCAGGGTCAATATCAACAGTGATAAACATGTTGATAGGATGTAGCTGTGATATGAAAGGATGAGGATAGCACTTTACCTCTGTGGCCTTGTTCCCCAAAACCTGCAACCCCAGCCTAATCATGAGAAAAACATTTATAGACAAATTCCTATAAAGGAACATCCTACAAAATACTTGATCAGGACTCCTCAAAATTGTCAAGGTCATCAAAAATGGGAAGTCGGAGAAACTGTCTTGCCAGAGAAACTGACAGGCCAAGAAGAGGCTAAGGAGACATGGCAACTAAATGTAATGTGATATTGTGGATGGGATCCTGGAACAGAAAAAAGGCATAGGAAAAAACTGAGGAGACCCAAATAGACCACGGACTTTAGTTAATACTAATGTATTGATACTGGTTCATTACTTATGGAAAATATACTAATGTGAGATGTTAACAGGGGAAAGAAGGTGTGGCATATATGGGAACTCAGTACTATCTTCTCCATTTTTCCATACATCTAAAACTGTTCTAAAAAATAAAATCTATTAAAAAAAAAAAAGCACTGCTCCTCCTTCTCAGGAGAATGAGATTCATAGGAGCCTATGGGCTGTGGCTGTAGACAGTGCCAGCACTGCCCATCATTCTGATACTGAGGAAACTCGGTCAGGCACCACCAGCCCCATCCCTGACTTCTTCACAGGGTCAGGTGAAAGGTCAGGTAGTCCCTTGATGTAAACCTAGGATGAGGGAAAGGATATTTTCCCCAGGACCACCACTATCTGAAGTACAATCTAAGTGGAGCCCTGGCCAGCCAGCCAATCCTCATCTCTAAGAGTGAGCTCCCACCCAGGCTCCTGCCCATGACCCAACATGGTCTGGGGGGTCCCTATTCCACCCCCCTTCCTTTCCTTCCTTGCTCCCCAACCTCCATTCACAGAAGAGAATGGAAGATGGAGGGTGGTCTGTCTTGGAGAAAAGCAGTCCTTGGCCCCAAATAAGCAAATACAGCAGTCTCTCATGGTCTGGAGTCCTCTGAGTACCTTGGGGTCAAGTAGGACACTCGTTGGTCATACTTGGCCAAGGAGGCCAACACAGCCGACTGAACCCCATCATTTTGGAGGAGCTCTGTCCTTCCCACCACACCCCAAGAGAACTTAGAACCACTGTGTAGGAAAGACTGAATTCCATGTTGAGATAGTTTAAGAGTCTTGTGTTACAGTCAAGATGGAGATGGTAACAAATCAGAAAGGCCTGTGTTGGAAATGTCCAGTGCAGAGTCTTTATATGTCCGCTCTATGGAGACGTGCGGGTGTGTTCAGAACAGCAAGGGAAAAGGTGCACACCCTGATAGATGACCCTGTTGGACTTCTTGTTTCCTGTGGCCCTCGCTTCCTTGCCACGCGCACAGCCACACCATAGACTCTGCCATACCCCAGAAATGCTATACCCCTTAAAACAAACTCAGATCTCACCTTTGACCCCAGCCACCTATCCCCCCAACTCCGTTACCCTACTAGACTAGTGTGACTCAAAATGTGGCTGGCGGCCCAGCACTCGTCAGAGAACTGTTACAAGGAGATAAGGGCAAAAATCGAGAGTAAGCATTCAGAAACGTTTCTGTCACGCTGCCGTAGCTGCGAGACATCCGAGCACGCTCCCCGTGGGCGCGTAAAGATGCCGTCACGTGCGGATTCCACACAGGAAGCGGAAAGTGGGGGGGGGGAGAGCTGCCTATTGGGCATGCGCAGTAGGACGGCGCATTGGTCCGTGTGATATGAGAAGCTGCGTAGCCGACTCCCCCGCCTCCCCTGACTTCACCCTTGAAGCAGTAGTTCTTGCTCCTCCTATAATTCACTCCTGGGAGAAGAAACTCTTCTCTGAGAGAAACACCTCAAAGCCCAGGCATTCACCCCTTCCCTCTGGTTTCACTTCTTTCTCAACCCAATGTGGACCCCAGAGAGAACCTCCATGAATGTTCACACCATCCAGTGCATCGGTCCAAACGGTCTCCACCAGGAGTGAATCCACTTCCGATTCAGGCTGCTGATTGGTGCTGGAGTCCTGTGAGGGAACCACCCTTGGTGGGATGATGGAAACTGGGAATTCCCTCCAAGGAAGACGCAGCCCCTACCCATGCCTTTCCCTGTTATAACACAACAAACACACACTTATTTTTTGCTGAATATTTATTGAGAGCCGATTATTTGCAGTGTTGTCAATTATGGGCAGTTGTGGTCCCTGCCCACAAGGAGCTCATTGTCCAACAGGAGATACTGGCCAGGTAGTGAAGGAAATTGAAGCTTAGGGAGAGGTACAGGAGGCCAGGGGAGAGTATAGCTGGCCCTGAAGCAGCACACACACGTTGTAGCCGGGCAGCAGCTGGGCATAGGGGTGGGTGGGTGGGTGGGTGTGGGTGTGTGTGGGTGTGTGTGTGTGTGTGTGTAGAGGTGGTCAGTGGGGGGAAGGGAGGTCAATCATGTCTCTCCAGTCAAAATGGAAAAGACAGCTTCTGTTATCATTTTTCTCAGACTGAGTCATTATTAGCAGCACATGCAGGAAAGAAAGTACCACAATCAGGGTTGTGCATTGTTCTGGCCAAAGCAGATCCTGTGGTTCTGAAACTGTCATTCTGGAACTTGGATCTCCCCCCCCCACACACACACAAAAGAAACATCATTCCAAAGGAACCTCAATATGGGTCAGACATCACTACATGTGTCACTAAATCATACCCTGAGCCTCTAACAGGAACCCCAGTAAAACACGGGCCTTGCCCAGAAGAGTAAGTTGGTTCCCATTCTTTCAGCAAATGCCCTGAAGCTTCAAGTCTTCAGGTCTCTGCCATGAAAGGATCTCGGTTGCCTTTTAGGCTAAACATTCCAAAGCATGGTGTCTGTCCTTCTTGTGGTTGCAGCCCCAGCATGTGGCACAGGGTCTGGCCCACAGGAGGGGTGTGGAAAACATCTGCATGCAAGCACGGGTTCCTGGGAAGCTGCAGGCCTGTCCCCACCTTGGTTTCATTAACCTGTTCCTAGAGGACTATGCTATGATCTGAATGTTTGTGTCCTCCCAGAATTCAGTTGAAATCCTCCTGCCCAATGTGATGTTAGGAGGCAGGGCTTTGGAGGTGATTGGGTCACGGGGGCAGAGCCTTCATGAATGAGATTGATACCTTTATTTAAAAAAGGTCTGAGGGGCACCTGGATGGCTCAGTCAGGTAAGCGTCTGCCTTCAGCTCAGGTCATGATCCCTGGGGTCCTGGGATCGAGCTTAGTGGAGAGTCTGCTTCTACTTCTCCCTCTGCCCCGCCCCCTACTTGTGCTCTCCCTCCTGCTCTCACTCTCTCTCTCGCTCTCGCTCTCGCTCTGGCTCTCACACTCTCTCTCAAATAAATAAATTTTTTAAAAGGTCCGAGAGAGGTCCCTTTCCGCTTCTGCCCAGTGAGGGCCCGTGACCTGGAAGAGAGCCCTCACCTTGATCGTGTTGGCACCCGCTCTCCCAGCTTCTAGCCTCCTGAATGGTGAGAAATAAATGTTGTTTATAAGTCACCTAGTCAGTGGTATTTTGTTACGGCAGCCCGAAAAGACCGAGACCACTTCTCCACAAGAAGCAGCCCCAAGTCTAGACCAGCTATGAAAAATACACAATGACTTTCAGTGTCACTGGAGGTGACACCATTGAGCAAACCCAGTGGGTCTTGATAGTTCCAAAAACACAGGTCCATTTTTCAGTCGCTATGGGCAAATGATAGTTAATTTCATTACCCATTCCTTTTTGGTCCAACTACAGCTTCTTACCAGTAACATTCCAATTATAGGTCCCTAAAATTTGGCATTTGGAAACTAAAAGTGGCGCGTAGATTAGATTAAAATCCCAATCTCAGCGGCACTAAAATCTCTACTTCAGCATTCCACTAGGAAGCCTGGTGGCCCTGAAACCACTGGCAGCTGGGTGGCACTGGGTCCCACGGCACCCCCAAATACACCCACAGACCGGCAGCTGGAATTCCCACTATTTGCAGGAAGGCGGCTTTCTCCGCAGTGAATTATCAGCCTTGTGTGGAGCTGGTCATGCTGCCATTCCCGTTCTTGAGGGGAAAAAAAAATCATCTTTGGTCGACCTCTTTCATTATGAACTAAGTTTGTTTGGGGGGGTTCAAGGATTGACCTCACAATGTGTAGAGCTGCATATTTTCATGAGCATTCTCTCGACTATGACTTTCCCAGTGACTGAGACTCTAAGATACGCCTTATGGCTTTAAGTATTCCTATTGCGACAGCAGATCCATGTACAACCCACTCAGAATGTGTTTGTGCAGTGATATTTCATTTGTGACAAGCTGTTTGTATACCCAGGCTATGTATATTACTTGCAACAGTCAGCCTTCTAGAATGAGTGCACCCCCAGTGCCAGGGATAGGCATGGATTTGCAGCAAAAATAATCGGGGCACCTGGGTGGCTGAGTCAGTTAAGCATCCGACTCTTGGTTTCAGCTCAGGTCATGATCTCGGGATCGTGAGATGGAGCCCCACAGCCCCAGCACTGCTCAGTGGGGAGTCTGCCTGAGATTCTCTCTCTCCCTCTACCCTCCCCCTGCTCACGTGCTCTCCCTCTCGCTCTAAAATAAATAAATCATAAAAAAAAATCTGACATCAGGCAGACAATGAGCTGGTGCCTCTGGCAGCAGCCTAAGCTAAGGACTGTAAATGCCGGAGGCTCACTCCCTGCACATTCCTTGGAGCTGCTTAACAGGTGCCCTTGAGGAGCCACTAAGTCAGAAGTTCAAGTCCCAGCCTTGCCACAACCCCAAAATGCCCTCAAACACCACAGGCCTTACTTTTCCCAGCTGTAAAACAAAAAAACTATATGAAGGGAAGCAAAATATACCACCATGAAATATATCTCCTTGGCATATTGATTATTTTAAGCTGGTTTTTTTTTTAAGATTTTATTTATTTATTTAATTGACACACACAGAGAGAGAGAGACAGCGAGAGAGGAACACAAGCAGGGGAAGTGGGAGAGGGAGAAGCAGGCTTCCCGTGGAGCAGGGAGCCCGATGCGGGGCTCGATCCCAGGCCCCTGGGATCATGACCTGAGCCGAAGGCAGTCGCCTAACCAACTGAGCTACCCAGGTGCCTCTAAGCTGGTTATTTTTAAGAAACAGTAGACACAGGGGAAGTTCTGAAAACTGCGTAGAAGTTACCCTTTTACACTGATAAAGAAAATCTCCATTTATAAGGGTGTCTCCCCCTTGTTGTACCAGGAAGAAGGGAACGACTCAATCTCTAGAAACTCTTATCAACAGAGGGCAAAAACTTAAATCTGCACAACAATCTTACCCACATTTACTGTGCTTTTCCTAGTAGTCTCCCAGAACTGACTCCCCAGCCCCCGCATCCTCTTTTGTCCATAGCTGAAGATGGTATTTAAAGTGATGGCTTTGGCCATTTTGGGGAGTTACTCAGTTTTCCTGGGTCTCTCTTACAGGTGTGGAAAAATCTTCCCTTCTTCCTTTTAAGATTCTTTAGCTGGTCTGATAATTACATTGACATAAGCCAGATTAACAGAAGAGAGATAAATTTAATTACATATATATGGGAGCCCTATAAAATATGAGACCCAAAGAACAGCCAGGTGGCTAAAGCTTATAACATCCTGAACTAAGGCAACGGTGGGCTACAAAAGGGAGGTGGGTATGGGCAGGAAGGCAGAAGAGATGTTTAAAAAACAAAGGCTGCCCCATTATGTGCACAGCAAAGGAAAGAGAAAGCTCTTCCCAGCCTCATACCTAGGAATGGGGTGTCTGTGGGTCTATGGGATGGGGGGAATTTTCCCTGACTGCAACGGCAGTCCAGTCATTCATCAACAAAATGAAAAGGCAAGCTACAGAATGGGAAATGATATTTGCAAATAATATATCTGATAAGTGGTTAATATCCAAAATATATAAAGAACTTAAACAACTCAACACACACACACACACACACACACACACATATAAATCTGATTTTAAAATGGGCAGGGGACCTGAAACATTCTTCCAAAGAAGACATACAGAGGGCCAACACACACATGAAAAGATGCTCAACATCACTCATCATCTGGGAAATGCAAATCAAACCCACAATGAGATATCACCTCACACTTGCCAGAGTGACTAAAAAAAAGAAAAAAAGAAATAACAAGTGTTGGCGAGGATGTGGAGAAAAAGGAACCCTTGAGCACTGTTGATGGAGATGCAAACTGGTGCAGCCACCATGGAAAACAGTACAGAGGAGGCACAGGATCCAGTAGTTGTACTACTGGGTATTTATCACCCCACCAAAAAAAAGAAAACACTAATTTGAAAAGATATATACACCCCCTATTTTTACTGCAGCATTATTTACAACAGCCAAGACATAGGAGCAACCCAAGTGTTCATTAATACATGAATGGATAAGGAAAATGTGGATAAAATGGACTATTACTCAGCCATAAAAAAAATGAGATCTTGCCATTTGCAACAACATGGATGGACCCAGAGGGCATTATGCTAAGTGAATTAGGTCAGACAAAAAACAAAACAAATACCCAATGATTTCACTTATATGTCGAATCTAAAAATCAAAACAAATAAAAACCAGAGTCAAATGCAAAGAACAAACGAGTGGTTGCCAGAGGGGATGGGTAAGATAGATAAAGCAGATATGGAGGTACAAGCTTCCAGTTATAAAATTAAAAAGTCACAGAGATGAAAAGTACAGCGTAAGGAATATAGTCAATAATATAATAATAGTTGTTGTTTGGTGACAGTCTATACATCTCGTGGTGAGCACTGAGTAGTGTATAGAATTATTGAACCATTATGCTGTACATCTGAAACTAACATAACACTGTATAGTAATTATAACTCAATTAAAAAAAAAAAAAAGGTTGGCCTGTGAGGCAGTTAAGTGCCTGAGGTAAAGAGGAATCTCTGCTAATAGCTCTCTTCCTGGAACAGGCACCCTTTCCAATATAAATTTAGGCAGTTGAAAGTGAGGTAAAGAGCTTTTCCTGAATCTGCTAGGTTTTTGAATATTTTTAGCTCAAAATAATCTTCATGCCAAAGAGGCATATTGCAGGAAGACTTGTTCTGAACCCCTTCACTCCTATGTCTACAGGGAAATACAGATGCTATTAAACTTTTGTTTTTCTCCTGTTAATCTGCCTCATATCAATTATTAGGCCAGCCAAAGAATCTGGAAGGGAAAACTTGTCCACGCCTACATACGCAAGATAGAATCAAAGTTCTTTTTCTACCCTGAGCGTGAGTTCTTGTGTTCCTTTGTCCACTTGTTACGTACGTGATCTGCTCTCTAGGACACCCGTGAAACGGTGTCCTAGGACACATACATAAGGAATTGCATGGGCCGTATTGTGTGTATGTGCTGGGGGGAGGGGAGACCCCAGAACAGCATCCTCCCCTGTCCCTCCTCAATAGGCGGAAGCCACTGGCTTCCTCCCTTTCCTGCCTCCTGCCTGCTGGCAAGACAGAGGACCAAAGGGAGAACAGGAGATGGGAAAACTGGTCACACAGTCCCTAGGTCTATTCTTACAACTCTCCCCCCACCTCAAGTGACCCCATTCCAGGGCCTTCCAGGCCACACCCATCCCCAGCCTTGTGGGGGCCGGACTGGGGGCGGGGGGGGGGAAGCGGTGAGCAGAAGCAGGATAAGTCCTCCCCACCCCTTCACTGCTACCCCTCCCACCCAAGCCACCTCATTTCCTCTTCCTCCCCAGCACCAACACGCACTAATCAGTTCAGGTCCAGCATCTAGACCCAGACGAACTGACCGGAGGCCTAGCTTGTCCTGGCTGACCTGGTCAGCCTCCAGAGTATGGTCTGGCTGGGGCCCCGTTTGCTGCTCCCCATCCTCTGTCTGGCTTCTCATGTTGGTAAGTCTCCCCCAAGCCACTCCCACCCCCAGCCCCCAAAGCCCTGATTCTCCCCTAAGAAGGCTTACCATCACTGCCATCACCTTTATGTGCACCCCGATCAGCTAGCAAGCGGGATCAAGGCCCCCAAAACCCAGGCAGGCACTAGAAACTCTGCAGCCTGGCATTGGGAGTACAGCAGTCATTGACTATGCTGGATTTTAGGATCAGTAAAGTGCCGCAGGCCTATGGGGGCCCTGAAGTTTTCAGTGGGTGTTCGTATGGTCGGTGTGTTGGATTCATTCAATTATTCATTTGACAAACATTTACCCAGCACCAACAATATTCTAGGAGCTGTGCTCTGGGTCACGGGTTGAAAGGCAGACAGCCTCCAGATCTATGTAACAAAGTCTATGATGTTGACCTCCTATGGCTGTTATGGGGTTTAAAGGAGGTAATTTACACAGATTGCCCGGTGCCCAGTTGTTGCGTAAGCGGTAGCTGATTCCTTCAGTGACGGCCAAAAAGGATTAGAATGCAAAAGCTATCTTTGAGTGGTAGTTGGGGTCACAACACATGGGGTGAAGGATAAAAGAGAGACACAAGTAGCTCCAGAGGAGCACTGAGGAGGAGTCAGCTACTCTGCTTGGGGGTAGTAGATGACAAAGGCGTCCAGAAAGACTTTGCTAAGAGCAGTGGTCTTCATTCCAGGCCGCCAGAACAGTAGATGCAAGTCTCAGAGGAGATGCAAATCTCAGTAGATGCAAGTCTCATTGCTCACCCTCTCAGAGCAGAGTGTGAGCAACGAGGGGCTCAAGAGCATGCTCTGTATCCTGAGGGCAATGCGGAGCCATGGGAGGTTGCAGACATCGAGTCACAAGGTCTTAGATGGGGGATGAGTTGGGAATGGTCCAGGTGAGTAAAGGTGAGGTCTAAACAAGGGTGGGCTTGGAGATAGCGGTGCAGTCAAGAGGCTCTGAGGAAGTGGAATCCGCAGAATTTTGTGACTGATGGCGGCAGCCAGCAACATCCTTAGAGGTATAGAGTTTAGAGTCAGACAACCTGGCTCTGCCAGTTACTAACTGTATGCCCTTGGGCAAGTTACTTCTCTGAGGTTTCATTCGCTGGCTATAAAACTAGAGTAATAACACCCACCACCCAGGATAGTTGGATGATAAAATGAGAGAACATGCATAAAGCGCCTGCCATAAAATTGACCTCCAATAAACATTAGTTATCACGAAAGTAGGAGCATGAGAGGACTCCAAAGTTTGTGTCTCAGGTGGTTAGTGCCATCTGTTGAGTCAGGGGGCACCGGAGAGAAGCAGGATTGGAGAAGCGGATAGAAATGCAGGCCCAAGCTGAGAGGCTGTCCCAGGGTTGTCGACTCGGAGGTGATAGTTAAAGCCAGGGTAGTAGGTGAGCTTGCTCCAGGAAGTCTGTAGAATAATTATTACTGCCCTCCTCTGTAAATGGAAAGACATCAACTTCACTGGGGGGTGTGAAGATCCACTGGAAAGCAGGTGCTCCAGCATATGCTGGGCGGTCAGCAAACGCAAACTTCAATTTACTCGTGGTAGGCTTTCGAAGAATATTAATTGATGAGCTAAGTGGCATTTAAGCTAACTAATTACTTGCCAGGTAACGGGCAGGGACGGAAAATAAGGGCCTCCCCTCCTTTCTGCCCCACAACCACCTGGCTATAGAAGCCCGCCTCTCCCTTAAACCCCAGGATGGCAAGCCTGTCTAGATTTCTGGAGTGGCAGGGAGGGCTTTCTCGAAGACGATTTTTTCTCCAGGGCTCTCACGGAGAGCGGCTCCCCTTTGCAGAGCACTCTGAGACAGGTGGGGACTCAAGAGGGCTGGCAGGGAATTAAACAGTGAGGGAACGGAGACAGGGAGCATACATCATTCTTTCCGAGGCTATAAAAGGGAAGCCATCTGGCGGGAGAAGGGGGGCACCAGGAGGCCGGAGAGGGGGCTTTGTTTTTGTTTTTAGGACGAAGAGCCTTGGGAGGAAAGGGCCAGTGCGCGGCGGGGCCGGGAAAGAGACAGGAAGGGAGGGGAGGGAAACGCCTGGGAGAGCGCGCGGGGCGGGCTGGGGACCCCGTGGGACGCAGGACTGGCGCCCCCGCTCCAGGCGCCGCGGTGGACCTGACGCTGCTGGCCGACCTGCGGCTCGCCGAGCCCCAGCGCTTCTTCCTGACCTGCGTGTCCGGGGAGGCCGAGCCGGGCCCGGGCGCCGACGCCTGGGGGCCCCCCCTGCTGCTGGAGAAGGACGACCGCATCGTGCGCACGCCGCGGCCCGGGCAGCCCCCGCACCTGCTGCGCAACGGCTCGCACCGCGTCACGCTGCGCGGCTTCTCGCAGCCCTCCGACCTCGTGGGCGTCTTCTCGTGCGTGGGCGGCGCGGGCGCGGGGCGCACGCGCGTCCTCTACGTGCACAACAGCCCGGGAGGTGAGTCCGGCCCGCGGGGGCGGGGACCGGAGGGGAGGCGCCCTTGACCTCTGACCCCACCCTCCTCCATCCCGCCCCCCCACCCCCGCAGCGCACCTGCTCCCGGACAAGGTCACACACACGGTGAACAAGGGCGACACAGCTGTGCTTGTGGCACGTGTGCGCAAGGAGAAGCAGACGGATGTGATCTGGAAGAGCAACGGTGAGAGGGGCGTCCGAACGGGTTGGGCAGGTCGACGCACATGGGTCTGTCCGTTGGAACACCTCCCTGCCCTCGGCCCCGCCGGCTTTGGCCGCCTACACAGCCTTCACTCTGATGCACCTGTTACCCTCCCCGCCGCACCAGCCTCTGTCCTGGATCAGGTCCATGGGAGGCACCTGCACCCCTCTCTTCTCTGGCTCTGCGCTGTTCTCCTCCTGCACCCAGAGGACCAGCAGCAGCCTTGTTTGTGGTCCACTACATCCTTCCCTGTTACTCTCAAATCAGCACTGTGCTAAACCCTCACCTTTGGCTCTCCCCTGGGAGTGAGCAGGTGCTGTCACATGGCCCCCCTGGCAGGGGGCAGCAGTCCCCGTGGCGAAGAAGAGAACTGGTAACTCGGCCCAGGCCTGCCCCCACCCTGGCCCTGTCAGACCCTCTGGGAGGGTCTCCATGGGAGGGAGCCCTTATTCTGTGTGGCCCCAGAGATTCCTGCCTCAGCCCTCAGACCCACAGCCCTTTGGCTGCCTCTTGCATCGCTGGGCTCTTGAAGGAGAAGGACCCTTCCCTTGGGCCAAGGGGTTTGTCTCCTGAGCACCAGGCCCCCTGAACTGATGAGAGGTGTGGAGAGTCACGTAGACCTGGGCTCCCTACAGTCCAGTCCTGAGCAAAGAGGCAAAAAGGGGGTGGGACAGGGATAGGGACCCTAGTATTTGGGTCTGCAGGTCCTGGAGGAAGAGGCTTCTCGGAGAAGTCCCCAAGTAGATAACTGTGCCCAGAAGGAGGCATAGGAATTAGCCACACAAAGGAGGAGGAAAGGACATTCCAGCAGGAGGATTGGCTAAGAGGAAAGGCAGGAAGCGCTGAAATACCATGGTGTTTCTAGAAGAGAAACCAGCATTTTCAGAACTCAGGAATGTTAGGAATCAGGCAGGGTGTGGAGAGGTATGGGGCCAGAGGGCTAAGCAGTGATGTGCTAAGGAGGGGGTAACTGGGGGAATCCAAGCAGGGGAGCTGCGGAGGCTTCTGTTGAGGAAAATCCTGCGGGCTGCTGAGTGGAGGATGGACGAGGAAAAGGGGAAACTGAGGCAGAGGAGACTGCGTGGAAGGCTGTAGGAGGCCAGGGCCATGGTGGTGGTGGCCGTGAGTGGCGTGGAAAAGACTGGACTGCTTTAGGAGATGAGGAGGAGCTAGACTGAGCAGGACCTGGCAACTTACTGAGTGTTGGTGGGGCATGGAGCAGAGGATGCACCCCAGCTTTCTCCTTGGGGACAGACCCTGGCTGGTGCCTTGCCCCAGTTCTGGCCACTGTACGGGGCGCATATTGATGTGACCTGGGCAGCAGCTCTCACCTGGTGCTGAGGCCTCGGACCCGCTTCTGCCCACAGGATCCTACTTCTATACCCTGGACTGGCATGAGGCCCAGGATGGGCGGTTCCTGATGCAGCTCCCAAATGTGCAGCCACCAGCGAGTGGCATTTACAGTGCCACCTACCTGGAAACCAGCCCCCTAGGCAGCGCCTTCTTCCGGCTCATCGTGCGGGGTTAGGAGCAGAGGGCAGAGATGGTGGGTGGGATGGGAGGCTGGGAGCCCTGTGGGCACTTCCTGTGGGCCCCCAGGGCTGTCCTAGTCCTCAGCAGCAGTGGTGGGGGGTGAGGGTCGGTCGCTGAAAGCACATTCCCCCAGGCTGTGGGGCAGGGCGCTGGGGACCAGACTGTACCAAGGAATGCCCAGGTTGCCTGCATGGAGGTGTCTGCCATGACCAGGATGGCGAGTGTGTGTGCCCCCCTGGATTCACTGGCACCCGCTGCGAGCAGGGTAAGGAGGCCGGGGTGGGGGGGCTGGGGGGCGGGGGCTGCTAGGACCTAGGCAAGAGAGGCTGCCTGGCTGGGGCAAGACTCATGAACCAAGAGGATGAAGCTTGGTGGGTGGAGAGAACGCCAAAAGGATCCCGGACCCTGAGGCCCAACAGTGGACCCTACACCCACCCGCCGTGTTTCTAGCCTGCAGAGAGGGCCGTTTTGGGCAGAGCTGCCAGGAGCAGTGCCCGGGCACATCAGGCTGCCGAGGTCTCACCTTCTGCCTCCCGGACCCCTACGGCTGTTCTTGTGGATCTGGCTGGAGAGGAAGCCAGTGCCAGGAAGGTACGGACCGACCTGTCCTCCGCTGTCCCTGACCCAGACAGCTGGCCACAAGCCAGACCGGGAGCCTCCCCCCGGGCCCTGCTGCACACGCCAGGCCCTCCACGGTCCCCTGCTCACGCAGCCTGTCGTTACCCCGGCCCCGGCTGTGCCCTCGCTGCCCCTCTAACCACAGCCCCTCTGTTCGCAGTCTGTGCCCCTGGCCACTTCGGGGCGGATTGTCGTCTCCAGTGCCGCTGTCGGAATGGTGGTACTTGTGACCGCTTCAGCGGCTGTGTCTGTCCGTCCGGCTGGCACGGAGTGCACTGTGAGAAGTCAGGTACAAGGGTCGTTGAGACCCCCCCAAAACAAGTCAGCCTTCGCCCGACACATCTCTCCGGCTCCAGCTCCTACCCTCGGGGAGCTCAGGGTTCGGGGCGGTGTCCTCACCGCCCAGCCCACTTCACCCCTGCAGGGCTGGGCTGGAGCCAGAGTGGGTGGGAGCCCAGAGGAGGCCCCTGGCCAGTCTGAGGGGCTCCGGGAGGGCTTTCGGGAAGAGGCAAGATCTGAGGGGGGGTATGAAGGATGAGCGCGAGATGGCTGGGGAAAGAGCCGAGGCAAAGGCCCAGGGGCTGAGGCCTCGGGGTCCGGTACCAGGAGAGTGGAGTAAGGGGAGGCTGGGTTGGGGGGGTCAGAAGAGGCAAACCTTGGGGACTTTGAACAGCAGGCCAGCAGGTGTGCTGGGGGCAGGAGGGAATTGTTGAACACGTGGAAGGCAGTCAGATTTGGGTTTGGGAGAGGATCCACACAGCTGGGTGGAGAGTGGAGGCAGGAGACCCTGGAGGGTCTGTAACAGAGCGCAGAAACGAGTGAGGCCTGAACCAGTGTTGGGGCCGTGAGGCCGGGGAGGGGACTGCTTTGGCCGAGGGAGGACATCGGGTTGGGGGCACAGGAGGTAGACTCTGCGGCCGATCAGCCGTGGGGTGCGAGGGCCCTACGGGACTCTGCAGCTTTCAGGCTTGAGCGACTGAGCAGTTAACGGCACTTCCTCTGAGATGCATGAGACGGGACAAGGGGCCACTTTGTGGCCAGTGTCTGCCCCAAGGGGCTCCAGGATGCGCCCTCTCTCTCCCTAGACCGGATCCCCCAGATCCTGGACGTGGCCTCAGAACTGGAGTTCAACTTAGAGACTACGCCCCGGATCAACTGTGCAGCCGCGGGAAACCCGTTCCCAGTGCGGGGCAGCATGGAGCTCCGGAAGCCAGATGGCACAGTCCTCCTGGTCAGCAGCACCCCTGCACCCCCCCCCATCCCACCGGCCTCACATGTGGTCTCTCAGACCCCTGAGCCCTCAGGGCTTTCCATAGGCTTTACCCACTAGCCTGACTATGGCTCAAATGGGGTCAGACAGACGGTTGAGAAGCTATCTCTGTCCCCTCATCAGTCCCCATATCAGCCACTTAGGTGCTCATTCTCTATGGTCTGTTCCCTTTCCCTGTCTCTCTCAGTCCACCAAGGCCATTGTGGAGCCAGACAGGACCACAGCTGAGTTCGAGGTGCCCCGCTTGGCCCTTGGGGACAGTGGGCTCTGGGAATGCCGTGTGTCCACATCTGGTGGCCAAGACAGCCGACGTTTCAGGGTCAATGTCAAAGGTCAGTGATGTCCTGGGGCCATGGAGGATGGACAGTGGGCAGAGTGGTGCTCGGGGGGCTGATGCTGCTCAGACAGGGCATTGTAGCAGGAAGGGCAAGGGCACCTCAGCTCCCAGCCCAGCACCCAACAAAGAGGGCTTGTCATCCACCAGAGGTCTGGGCTGGCCTGTGTCAGGGCAGAAGCATAGCTCTGTCCTATCTGGAAAGGACATCCCGGACCTTAGGAACGACATACCCTCTGGCCCTGCCCAGCCTCCTGTCTGGCCATGCTGGCCCTCTCCACCTCCTCACAAGCCCTGCACCCAGCGTGTCTTTAATTCTGCCTCTGGGATGCTCCTGCCTGTTCCGAGTCACACCCCAGGGCTCTCAGTGCCAGGACAGGGGAGCACGCGGGGCACCTAAGCTCAGAGGGTGGCCTGCTGCCCAGAGGAGCTACTTGGGATTTTCCAGGTGAGTAGGGAGGGAGCTGCCAGTGCCCAGGATGGCCCAGAGCAGGGCATGACCATGTCCCTTCACCTTCGCCAGCACCGTAAGCCCTAGCTCCTCGCCCTCTGCTCCTGACAGCCCGCCTCCCCTACAGAAGCCCAGATCTCTCTCCTCTTCCTCTTTCTCTTCCTCCCTACTTGCTCTCCACCCCTCCCACCAAACTTGCAGCTGCCCCTCCAGCAGGACCTATCAGTGTGACCCGGGCTCCACCTCCAGCCTGTCTTTTCTCCCCAGGCTTCCGATCCCAGGCAATTTGGTTTCAAATCCTCACCACAAATTCCTGGCTCCAGAGCCTTAAGCAAGCTGCTTAGCCCCTCACAGCTTATTTCTCTCCCCATACAGAGAGGATATCAGCACTCTCCAGAGAGGGTTGCAGTGAAGCAAGTCAGATGATGCATTTAACGTGTTTCAGTTGCGCTGAGGTTAGATGATGCATTTAATGCATTGAAGTTGCAATGAGGTCAGATGATGTATTTAAGCACTGAGCGTCGTGCCTGATGCAGGGTATGTGCTCCATATACGTTGACATTTATTGTTAGTATTATTTTTTTTAAAGATTTAATTTATTTATTCAAGAGAGAGGAAACAAGCGAGCGAGCAGGGGGAGGGGCAGAGGGAGAGGGACAAGCAGACTCCGTGCTGAGCACAGAGCCCAACGCGGGGCTCCATCCCAGGACCCTGAGATCATGATCTGAGCTGAAACCTAGAGTCAGATGCTCAAAGGACTGAGCCCCCCAGGCATCCCTATTGTTACTGTTATTAAAGCATCCTCTCCCAAGGTTTTGGCTGTTCTCTGGCAACTCCAGATATGCATATCCAGATATGATCTGCAGCCTAGACCACTCTCCTGAGCCCCAGACCCATTTGGTGGGACCTCCAGCAGTGGGGGTCTGGTTCTGAAGTCAGTGTGGAAGTCTGGGCCCACTTTATATCTGGCCACCCCCTGCCCAGCTAAGCCCCGCTGTGAGCCCTAGGCACCCGGGGCTCCAGGGCTCCAAACCCACCCTTGCTCTCACTTTTTAATGATATGCTGACGCCACCGTCCCTCCCACCCCCTCAGCTCGCAACCCTGCATCCTCCACCCATCCTCCTGCCCTCCCTCGCTTCCAGCCACCCATTCCTCCATTCACCCATTCTTCTTAGAACAATCAGTCTGATAAATGTCTGGGAGAAGCAAGGGAACCAGTCACAGAGCAGAGGCGATCATCTGGTAAGAAAAGCTCAAGCCAGAAGAGGGGCGATGAGCATGGAGTGAGGAAGCCAGGCAGGAACAAAAAGCTGTTTGGGGTAGAATTGGCTGATTCTAGGTGGCCTGGCCAAACACCTCCTTCAAACCCTGGTTGTACCTCCTGCTGGCTGCCTGGCCGTAGGCAAGGTAAACCTCTCCGAGCCTCATAACACAGGGGAGAGCCCTGCCTGAAAGGTAGCTGTGAGAAGTGGAGATTGTAGGCATGAAGCAGCCCGGATAGAGCAGGTGCCTCATCAGTGGCTATCTTTTTTTTCTCCAACGAAGAGAGTGACAAATGATGGGGGGAGGGCAGAGAGCATGCTGACACCAGGCTCTCTCCCTGCCTTGGGTCTCAGCCCCCTCTGTGTGCCCCACACTACATGGATAGAGTGCCCTCCCCCAAATCCAGCTAGCCATGGCAGACCTCACTTAGCATCGTTGGGGACCCTCTCACGTCCTCGTTGTTGGATCCTTGTGCCCTGAGCTGCCCAGGGGGCAGAACGCTGGCCCTTCTGGTCATCGGTTGAACTTTGTCTCTCGTCAGCCCGGAGGGGGCCCCACATCCAAACCAAGACCCAGACACGGCTTTGCTGGCCACAGTGGAGTCCTTAGTTTTCTGAGGACTGGGCAGGCTATCTGGATGGACCCTGCCTTACCTTGGGTCTCCTGGCAGTGCCCCCAGTGCCCCTGACTGCTCCTCGGCTCCTGGCCAAGCAGAGCCGCCAGCTCGTGGTCTCCCCGCTGGTCTCCTTCTCTGGGGACGGCCCCATCGCCTCTGTCCGCCTGCACTACCGGCCCCAGGACAGCACCATGGCGTGGTCCGCCATTGTGGGTGAGTGGCGGGGGGGGGGGGGGGGGGGGGGGCCAGGGGTGGGGGGGGGGGCTGGGGCAGGACAGGGCTATTGGGTAATAATGAGGGGAAAGGGCAGAATGAAAGGGGGGAGGATGGCAGCTTGTGGAAGAGGTGGGGGGCTGAATAGATGTGCGCTGCCCCCAGTGGACCCCAGTGAGAATGTGACTTTAATGAACCTGAGGCCGAAGACGGGATACAGTGTCCGCGTACAGCTGAGCCGGCCAGGGGAAGGCGGGGAGGGGGCCTGGGGGCCTCCCACCCTCATGACCACAGACTGTCCTGGTGAGAGGCGAGAGTCACCCCTTCATGTCCCCCCAGGGGTTACCGTCCCATGCACTCAGGAGTTGTCCTGTCTTGTCCCCACGCCAGGGGCCCCTGCCTTTCCCACTGGAGGGTGTCCCACCCTGTCCCCTGGGGAATCACTGTCCTGTCCAGCCCCGAGGACCAACTGAACAGTTCTGACTCCTGACCTCCGGCCCCAGAGCCCTCGTTGCAGCCGTGGTTGGAGGGCTGGCACGTGGAGGGCCCTGACCGGTTGCGAGTGAGCTGGTCCTTACCCTCGGTGCCTGGGCCACTGGTGGGCGATGGTTTCCTGCTGCGCCTATGGGATGGGACACGGGGACAGGAGCGGCGGGAGAACGTCTCGTCCCCCCAGGCCCGCACCGCCCTCCTGACCGGACTCACGCCTGACACCCCCTACCAGCTGGATGTGCGGCTCTACCACTGTACCCTCCTGGGCCCTGCCTCGCCCCCTGCGCGCGTGCTTCTGCCCCCCAGTGGTATGCTGTGCCTGGAATGGGGCTTGCGGGTGCAGGATGAGGGGAGGACATGGGCCACAGGAAACACAAAAGGACATGGGAGGTCACCGGAGAGTGCATGGATACGGAGAGAACACAGGACGTGTGGAAAACGTGGGCATGAGGGGGAAGTAAGACGTCAGACATGACCGCAGGGAGGATGTGAGACGGGCTGGTATTGGAGACCAGGGGGAGGTGGGTCCCCAGGAGCATGTGGGACGGGGGAGCCATGGGGAGGCCAGGGTTCATGTGGAGATCAAGGGTCATGGGGAGGATGTGGTGCACCAGGAGGACACAGGGCACAGGGGGCACGGGGAGGACCTAGCATGCTGGGAGGATCTGGGATGCGAGGAAGACCTGGCACATAAGGAAAACAAAGGGAAGCTGAAGCTTGGGGGGTGAAGGGAGCCGTAGGGAGCAGAATTCAGCCCAGAAGGGAAAGGAGGAGGTTGGCCGGATGGCTTGCATTCTGGGGTCCACAGAGCAGGGAACACGGCTAGAGTGGATCTGACCCCAGAGCTACATACCCTGTTCCCATCTGAGCCCTGCCTTCCCACCCCCATCTCCCCAGGGCCCCCAGCCCCCCGACACCTCCGTGCCCAGGCCCTCTCAGACTCCGAGATTCAGCTGACATGGCAGCGCCCAGAGGCTTCAGCTGGGCCTATATCCAAGTACATCGTGGAGGTGCAGGTGGCTGGGGGCTCAGGAGACCCGCTGTGGATGGACGTGGACAGGCCCGAGGAGACAAGCACCATTGTCCGTGGCCTTAATGCTAGTACACGCTACCTCTTCCGTGTGCGGGCCAGTGTCCAGGGCCCCGGAGACTGGAGCAGCGTGGTGGAGGAGTCCACCCTGGGCAATGGTGAGAGAGCAGGGCCACGGGCGCTCCTGGCCCCGGGGTAGGTCTCCAGGCCCTCTCCCTCCACTCAGTCTCCAGCTTTGGAGCTAGGACGTCCGAGGCTCTTCCCAACACGTCACACCAGTCCTGATCCTGGGCACCCTGGCCCTTCCCTGCTTCTGTCGTCCTGATGCTAGGAAAATCCTGTCACTCCAGTGAACCATCGGCCTTCGGCCGGACACCCCTCGTCCCTCCTGGTACTAGGATCTCTGACTTCTCCCTCCCCGTGATCCGCCCCCCTTCTTGTGTGCAGGGCTGCAGAGTGAGGGCCCGGTCCAAGAGGTCCAGGCAGCTGAGGAGGGCCTGGATCGGCAGCTGATCCTGGCTGTAGTGGGCTCCGTGTCTGCCACCTGTCTCAGCATCCTGGCTGCCCTCTTAACACTGGTGTGCATCCGCAGAAGCTGCCTGCGCCGCAGACGCACCTTCACTTACCAGTCAGGATCGGTCAGTCCGTGGGCCCCGTGTCTAGATGCGTCTGCCCGCTCACGCACAGTACCTGTGTCCCCTGAGTGTGTGCGTGTGCGTGTGCGTGTGTGTGCGTGTTTATGTCTCGGGTATAGGACCTCACTCAACGATGCTCAGGGGTGTAAAATATAATTTTCCTTATTTTTCTAGAACTGAATTCAGTTCATAAGTCAGTTTATGTTAGTGGTAGAATATTTAATATTCCCAGTTCAAAATAACCCCGTATGTCCATATTTCACCGTGGTAGATTCAGGATTCTCCCGCTTCTCACTGGAGGTACTATAAGCCTAGGTAGCATGGTGATGACACGGGGGGTGGGGGGGACAGTGGGACACGTGGGCCTCATACTGGCCCCTGTCCTGGCAGACCCTCCCGGACTTGGGAGCCAGCACACATTTGTGGCCGATGCCCTCAGCCTTTCTGTGGCGTCCGGCCTACAGGCCCCTCCTACTGTGAGTTCCTCGTCCCGGCCTCATCTCTGCAAAGGCCAGGGCCTCCTCTGGGAAACTTGAGAGCCGTGAGGTGCTCCCTGTACCCTACGGAGGGCAGCATGTTCTGTGGCCCTCACACCCTTTGTCGCAACCCCTGTCATGGCTGTTTCTACTCCAGAGTTGTGCTAGCCCGGGGTTCACCTGTCGCTACGGGGGGGAAGGAAGCGCCGCCTCCACTCTCCCTGGCCTCGCTGTAAACCTGTCTGAGCTCTCTGTAGTCGGTAGTCTGTGTGCCTCCAGCCGCAGGCCCACGCTTGGGTGGGGGCGGGGCAGGCTCCTCTGCCAGCACCCAGCGTCTGCTCCTCTTGTCCCCACCTCCCATCTCTCTCTCCCGCCTGCCCTACTGCCTCCTCTGAGATCTTCCCCAGAGCTGTCCCTGATGATCCAGACTCTGCCCTTGGCCCTCCGCACCGTGGCTTTTGACATTCACAGCCAAGCTTTGGCATTTCAAAGAGACAAAAACAACAAAAAACAAAACAAAAAACCCCTCTTCTCTCTCAAGGGCTGATCCTTATGACAGAAAGCCTAGTGTCCAAGGCCACTGTCTCTGCCACGCCTTAGTAAAAGCTCCCTTCACAGATTCAGTTGGCTTCTTTGTTCCAGGCTGCTCGCTCTGAGGTCAGTACGCACAGAAAGCTGCCACCGCTAAGGTGGGGGCAGGGCACTACAAATGTTGAGGGAAGGAGGTGGGAAAGCAGCCTTGAACATATACATAATCCTCATATCTGCCCAGACGTCCCCTCCCTCGTGTGCCCGCACGAAGGTGTGCGTGTGTGCCACGCAGGAGTGCACATACGCATCCACTGGTGGGCACCCCCGTGCGTGTCCCCGTGTGTCCCTGTGTTTGTGCCCCTCCCCGAGCACATGTGCGTGCATGCATCTGCGTACGGTGCCCTCCGCTGTGCGTGTTTCCTGTGAATCCGTGTGCCCCGTGTCCTGAGCCCCTCACCTAGGGAGCTGGGCGTCCGCTCAGTGAGGAAGCCCCACCCCCAGGTCTGTGTCAACCCTCTTCCAGTTCTCTTGTCAGCCGTGCCCTGGGCCCTGCCCAGCTGTTTCCCTTTCCTGCCATCCGCCCTGCCCAGGTGGCCCAGCTCCTACACGGTTGGGGGAAATGATGTTCCTCTTTGTGCTGGTCTTTCTGTCTTCAGCTCCTGGGTGGTTTTAGAGCTATAGATGGATGCCACCTGGGTAGACAGTCATCTCTGCTTCTACTGCTGTGGAGAAAACCCCTCCACTGACCCCCAGCAGCTTGGGGCTTCGCATGTGATAGGCGCTCAATAAACGTGTCCTAGCGCACAGCCCAAGGCTGCAATCCTCTCCAGAGCATCCCTGACGACCAGAAAGTCTGCTTGTGAGATTGGCACAGTAATAGGAAGCTTACCACTTCGCAGCACAGCTCATTCCAATTCTTTCCTGTTTGAAATGTTGGAGATACCCTCTTTCCATTGACTCGTGTCTTCGTGGCTTCTAGCAGCCTTACCCACTCCTTGTTCTTCCGGAGCCTCCCATACCTGATCCCTGGCTGTGGCCTCGCCTCTCTCTTCTTGGACATCCGTCCACCCAGCGGCCCGCCACTGGCTTCATCTCCTGTGATTCTGTCTCAGTGTGTGTCCTCTGTCTGCATGTCTGTTCCTGGCTGACCACCAGAGTGCCCTCTGCGGGGGTCTCTGCCCATTTGTCTAACTATCTCTTGATGCCTATCTGTGCCTCTTGCTGGCCCCGTGTCTTGGTGCGGACCGCCTGCCCACTTGTCCCCTCCCATGAAGGGCGAAGAAACCATCCTGCAGTTCAGCTCAGGCACCTTGACGTTAACCCGGCGGCCGAAACCACAGCCCGAGCCCCTGAGTTACCCAGTGCTGGAGTGGGAAGACATCACCTTTGAGGACCTCATCGGGGAGGGGAACTTCGGCCAGGTCATTCGGGCCATGATCAAGAAGGACGGGCTCAAGATGAACGCAGCCATCAAGATGCTGAAAGGTCCCCCCAGGAGCGACCCCTGACCCCAGGCCCTCCCCCACCCCTCTCCTTTGTCCCACAGATCCCAGGCCCTACCTGGCTCCCTCCAGCACCTCACCGCAGCCCTCACTAGCCTTGCCTTTTCTCCAGGACTGTTTCTGACAAAAGTGATACTGGATTCTTTACACAGAGTATGCCTCTGAAAATGACCATCGGGACTTTGCAGGGGAACTGGAAGTTCTGTGCAAATTGGGGCATCACCCCAATATCATCAACCTCTTGGGGGCTTGTGAGAACCGAGGTAAGCCCCCAGCTCCTCACCTGCCCCTTCTTCCCAAGCCCAGTCGACAGCCATCCCCTCCTCACGGTAGCAGCTTGCCGGGGCTTCAGGCTCCCTTCTCCGACCCGTCGGGGGGCCTGCCTCCAGCCCGCTGTCCCCGCTCCTGCCCGCCCAGGTTACCTGTATATTGCCATTGAATACGCCCCCTACGGGAACCTGCTAGACTTTCTGCGGAAGAGCCGGGTCCTGGAGACGGACCCAGCTTTCGCCCGAGAGCATGGCACGGCCTCGACCCTCAGCTCCCGGCAGCTGCTGCGCTTCGCCAGTGAGGCGGCCAACGGCATGCAGTACCTGAGCGAGAAGCAGGTGTGTGCAAGTGGGGGGAAGGCGTGCCGCCACGGGGCACACTGCCGCAGGCCCTCACTGGGTGTGCGGTCAGGCAAGACAGAGGACGACAAGACCCTGAGCCACCGGCCTGGGCGCGTGCAGGAGAGCACGGGACAAGAAGCAGGTCTGGGGGCAGGTGCTGCGTTTGAAGCATCTGGGGGGCATCGGAGTAGAGATGTTGAGTTGGCAGTTAGAGGTACCAGCCTAGAGCTCAGGAGAAAGGCCGAGGCCAGAGACAACAATCTGGGAGCCGTCACCCCACAAAATGGCGGAGAGTCTCATGGCAAGGGAGTGGACCCTGTGAGGGGGTGGATGGAGAGACCCACCAGGACAGGGTGGAGGGTGGGGCAGGGAGTGGCGGCCTGAGCCCACGTCTGAGGACACCCTGCTTGAATGGAAGGAAGGAGGGAACAGTAGCAGGAGGGGGACATGAGACTGAGCAAGGGCATTTTAAAGTTAGTGAAGTTTCGAGTGTCTTTGAAGCAGAGGAGTAGGGGCCAAGGCAGAGGGAGGGGTTGATGGAGAGAGGTTTCCTAGGAAGGTGGAGGGTCTTGTGGGGAGGACTTGGGACTCAAGGGAAAGGTCACTTTGGGCAAGAGGAGGGCATCCCCCACTTTCATCAAGGAGGGGAGAGGAAAGGGGGAAGGGAACAAGTGAAGAGGGGAGGATGCAGTGTGGTCACCAGGGACAAGCCCACCCTTGTCCCAAAAAGAGGGACACTGCCTGAGCTTGGCCGTGGCCAGATCCCAAGAAAGAAGGGACAGCCAGCAGCGTGACTTTTCTGAGGCAGGAGTCGCTGATCCAGGATAAGGCCTGGTTGGCTGGGAAGAAGGGTACGGGGCTGTTACAGAGACGGACGGTGCCCACAAAGACCAGCTGTGAGGTCAGATCCCTCACGGGCCCAGGAATCCTGGGCTTGCTCATCCCCAGTCTTTCCTGACTTCTGACCATGCCTACAGTTCATCCACAGGGACCTGGCTGCCCGCAATGTGCTGGTTGGAGAGAACCTGGCCTCCAAGATTGCTGACTTTGGCCTCTCTCGGGGGGAGGAGGTTTATGTGAAGAAGACGATGGTAAGTCTCAGTCTCCCCACTCAGGTTCCGTGCCTGCTCTGCCCCCCAGGACCCCTGACAAGGCCCCTCCTCCTCACCCAACCCCTCAAACCCACTCTCTCCCAGGGGCGTCTCCCTGTGCGCTGGATGGCCATTGAGTCTCTGAACTACAGTGTCTATACCACCAAGAGTGATGTGTGAGTGTGGGGCTCAGAAGGGGCAGGAGGGATTGGTCCCCCAAGGATGCATACAGACATAACTAGACACATCTTAGGCCCGTGTTAGGTGTATAAGCATGACGTGGGCATTCCCAGGGTATGTTCCATACCCGACACAGGTATGATACAAGTGTGTCTTGGGTAGATCTTGGCTGTGCCCAGCATCTTAGGGGGAAGGTGGGGGGCTAGCTGGAAGGAGGCGTTGTCTTGGAAGGTGTTTCAGTGGTAGGATTGGAGTAGGGGACTTTAGAGTAGTGCTCATCTAACACTGGGAGATACACTGGAGAGGTTCGGGAATGTGGGGGGATAATGCCTGGGTGGATGGAGAGACCACTCAAGGAATGTTCTCACCTTCGTCTCTGAAGGGTGGGGTCATCCCCACCTGAGAATGTAACCAGAGCATAACCGCCAAGGTCCGTTCTTTATGCACCTCACCCCCAGACGACCATATCGGCCCCCCTTCTCCTCTTTCCAGGGAACCCGGCCTGCTTTGCCCATTGGCCCCCAGCCCTTTGGCCTGGCTTGCCTTGTTCACTGTCCACCACAGTGACCGCCCCTCTGACCACCACTCAGCTACTTCCTGCTTCTGCCCCCAAAACCCCTAGATGCCCTCCCCCCCACTAGAACTTCCATCCTGGTCTCACCTGCATAGAGGTTGCTATGCAGGTGAGAGGCAGTTAAGGGCAAGGGCTCTGGAGTTGAATTGTGAGGGCTTGAGTCCAGTTCCACCACTGACGGGCTGTGTGACTTTGGGCAAGCTAGCTCAGTAGTCAGTACTTCTCCAGTACCTCAGTGTTTCCATCTGTAGAATGGGCATAACAATAGCACCTATATCATAAGGCTGGTGCGAGGGTTGAACGCATGAACATACATGTTAGATGATCAGTGCGAGGCCCAGAGTACGTGATTAAAATGTTAGCTATGCTATGTTGAGCCTGGGAGCAGCTATGAAGGAATTTCAGTGGAGCAGAGACAGCGGCTGGCCAAGGCGGACACCTGCAGTGTAGACCCACGCGGGGGCCGAGAGGGGCTGTGCCCCGGGGCAGGTAGACACTAAACTGCTGGCCCCAGGGCCTAGACGGGAACTAAGTACATCCTTCTCGTTTCAGTTGGTCCTTTGGGGTCCTCCTCTGGGAGATCGTGAGCCTTGGTGAGTTCCAGAGCCCCAGACCCCAGCCCTCTCCTTACCCCCCACCCCCTGTTCCCTGGGCTGAGAGAGCTCCGTCCCCTCCTGCAGGGGGCACGCCTTACTGTGGCATGACCTGTGCTGAGCTCTATGAGAAGCTGCCTCAGGGCTACCGCATGGAACAGCCTCGTAACTGTGACGATGAAGTGTGAGTGTCCTCAGCCTGGAGCCCCGGACCCCCTCAGCCCAGTTAGCCCCGACCCCTCTTCTCAGCAGTACCCCATCCGCAGGTACGAGCTGATGCGTCAGTGCTGGCGGGACCGTCCATACGAGCGACCCCCCTTTGCCCAGATTGCGCTGCAGCTGGGCCGGATGCTGGAAGCCAGGAAGGTGAGGAGACCGGGGGTGACGGGGACTAGGGCTCAGCAGGCTCCGGGGGTGCTCTCTCAGAGAGCAGAGAGCAGCACCTCCATGTCCTTATCCCCACCACTAGCTGCCGGGACAGCTGGGCCTCAGGATGCCACCCCCCGCTTTCCAGCTCTCCATGGGTTGGACACTAGGGCCTCCCTAACTCTTCCAAGGCCCCGGCAGCCAATCCCTCCCCCAGGTCCCAGGTCCCAGACTCCTTACCTGTCTTCCTCTGCTGGGGCCATCAGCCCACTCTCATTTGGAGCCTTTCTCCTCACCGGGCACAGAGCCAGAGTGACAGTGCACGCATGGCCAGCTAACCAAATGGATGGATGGGTGAATGAATGATATAGTAAGTGAATGAATGAGTAGAATTAGTGGATGGGTGATATAATAAGCATATGAATAAACAAATAACTGAATCTAATAACCACGTGAATAAATGAATTATCAGGTAAATATAAAGGAAGAAATACATCAGAATGAGCAAATGCAAAAAGAGTTCTTCGTATGAATTAATGACTGAGTAGCTGTAGGAATTAATAAACTGTCATAAGAATGAAGGAATGGGGCGCCTGGGTGGCTCAGTTGGTTAAGCGAGTGTCTTCGGCTCAGGTCATGATCCTGGAGTCCCAGGATCAAGTCCCGCATCAGGCTCCCTGCTCAGCAGGGGGTCTGCTTCTCTCTCTGACCCTCCTCTCTCTCATGCTCTCTCTCTCTCAATAAAATAAAATAAAATAAAAAATCTTTAAAAAAAAAATCCCATTAAAAAAAAAAAAAATGAAGGAATGATCAGGAGGCCTGGCTGGCCCAGTTGGTAGAGGGTGTGACTCTTGATCTCGGGGTGATGAGTTCGAGCCCACTTTGGGTGTGGAGACTACTTAAATATAAACCCTTTCAACAAACAAACAAGAATGAATGAATGATCAAATAACCACATAAATGGATAAATGATCAAAAATAGCTTTATGAATAGATGAATAAATGAATGAATGCATGAACAAATTCATTTGATGGGTACATAAAAAAAAAACCAAGATGAATGGATAAAGATGTGGTATATACAGTTGACCCTTGAACAATGGATGGGTTAAGGGCACCGATCCCCTAGGTAGTCAAAAACCTGCATATAACTTTTGACTCCCCCCAAACTTAATTACTAATAGCTTACTGTTGACTAGAAGCCATACCACTAACATAAACAGTCAACTAACACATATTTTGTGTATGTATTATATACTGTGTTCTTACACCAAAATAAGCTAGAGAAAAGAAAATGTTAGTAGGAAGGTCATAAGGAAGAGAAAATACATTTACCCCACTGTACAGTGTTTATTGAAAAAAATCTGGTGTAAGCGGACCCATACAGTTCAAATCCATGTTGTTCAGCATCAGTTGTGTGTACAATGGAATATTACTCAGCCAACAAAAAGAATGAAATCTTGGGGCGCCTGGGTGGCTCAGTCATTAAGCATCTGCCTTTGGCTCAGGTCATGATAACAGGGTCCGGGGATTGAGCCCCACGTCGGGCTCCCTGCTCCACGGGAAGCTGCTTCTCCCTCTCCCACTCCCCCAGCTTGTGTTCCCTCTCTCGCTGTCTCTCTCTCTGTCAAATAAATAAATAAAATCTTAAAAAAAAAAAAAAGAATGAAATCTTGCCATTCACAGCAACATGGTTGGATCTAGAGGGCACTATGCTAAGAAATATGTCAGAGAAAGACAAATACCATTTGATCTCACTTATATGTGGAATCTAAAAAACAAAACAAAGAATAAACAAAAAACAGAGACTCATAAATCCAGAGAACAAACTAGTGGTTGCTAAGCCTCCACACTTGGGCAAAATCGGTGAAGACTAAGAGGTACAAGAGGTACAAACTTCCAGTTACGCAGTAAGTAAGTCCCAGGGATGAAAGCACAGCATAAGGAATATAGTCACCAATACTGTGCTAACTTTGAGTGGTGAGAGATGGTGACTGTCAAATCGCTCTGTTGTACACCTGAAACTAACATAATATTATATGTCAGCTACAGTTCAATGAAAAATTTTTTAAAAGAAGAGAAAAAACCCTCCTGTTTAACAGTGTGTCGACGGGCTCTCACCTGAACCCCCAACCGTGGTCTCTTCTGGCTGCAGAGGGCCGCCTTTGGCCATGGGGCCATCTTGAGTCTAAATCAGTGTCTCTTCAAGTCGCGCTACCACATTGGAAGCCAGGCAGCTCCAGCCAGAGGCGCCCCCGCCCCCAGCCCACACTAAAGCCTGTTCTGTCCCGCAGGCCTATGTGAACATGTCGCTGTTTGAGAACTTCACTTACGCGGGCATCGACGCCACAGCTGAGGAGGCCTGAGCTGCTGTCAAGTCAGAACCGGGCTCTGCTGGCCAGAGCCAACTCCACTCTCCAGCCTGTGACTTCGGATCCTTGCAGCCTCTGACCTGAGCTGCCTCGAGGAATTTTTTTTTTTTTCTAACTTAAGAAAAGAGGGGATCCGGGGCACCTGGGTGGCTCCGTCGGTTGAGCTTCCAACTCTTGGTTTTGGCTCAGGTCGTGATTTCAGGGTCGTGGGATCGAGCCCCACATTGGGCTCCGTGCAGAGTCTGCTTCTCCCTCTCCCTCTGCTCCTCTCTCTCTCTCTCTCTCTCTCTTTCTCAGATAAATAAATAAAATCTTAAAAAAATAAAAGAGGGG
This sequence comes from Neomonachus schauinslandi, assembly GCF_002201575.2. NCBI lineage: Eukaryota > Metazoa > Chordata > Mammalia > Carnivora > Phocidae > Neomonachus > Neomonachus schauinslandi. Next base: position 33,099,297 of record NC_058406.1, read on the forward strand.
ACCCAGGGGTGGGGTGGGCTTAGGGGACTCGGGTCCTCATCCTTTGCAGCTATTCCCATGCCTTCGGCAGCTACTCTTACAGTGACTCTTCACGTTTCTCCTTCTAGTTCAGCTGCTGCACATTTGTACCCTCTTCTGCAACTCCCCACACTCAAGCCCTCCTCAGCTCCCCCGCCCAAGCCAGCCCCCACACCACTAACATTCCCCTTTTGGCTACTCTGCACTCCCGGCTTTATTATCTGAAAAAAAATAAATGCTATGAGAAGCTCCATCCAATGTCTTCCTTTCACTGCTGGCCAATCCCAAGGAAAAGTTGAACCAAAGAGAAACTGGACTTTCCAAGAAAAGAAACGCTGTCCCCAGGGACACAGTCGTAAGCCCCCAGCCCGCTGTTGGGGTTGGCTCTCTGTGCCGGGGGATGTTCTGGAAGACCTATTTTACACAGACACCACCACCCACCTCTCTGTTCTATGAGAAGTCCAGTTTCCCCTGGCCTCCTCCCTGCTCTCCAGCGCCAGTCACCAGCAGCTCTCCCTACGTCTCTTGGTAACTGCCAGTCTAGGCGTCGGCTCTGTCCAAACAGTCCGGGCCAGGATCAGCACTAGCTCAGTCTCAGCTCACTGACGCCTCAGCATCAGACCAATTCTGGCCTGTCTTGAGCTCTCACTTCTCCTTAGGTCTCTAGGTGGCCTTCCCTGGCTTGGTACCCACCTTACTGGCCGGCCTGCGGGCCCCCAAGGAGGAAGGCAGAGGTCACTTCCGACTTCAGCCAGCTACGGCAGGATTCCTTCGCCTTCCTCAGGATCTATCTCCGAGTGTGCTGGGAGGGGCTCTGGTCCTGAAAGCTAGTCCTGCCTCACTGCCTCAGGCTGTGTGGCTGTCCTCAGATTTCTCTCCCACCGGTCCTTAAGAAACAAAGTTTGTCTTGCTTCACACATTTCTTCAGTGAATCAGATGAAATCAAAGAAGGTATAACACAGCACGGTTTTGTAATAACACGGATTCTGGAATCACATAGACCCATGTCCAAGTTCCTGCTAAATCACTTATGGTCTGTGTGACCTTGGTCAAGTCACTTAAACTGTCTGAGCTTCAGTTTTCTCCTCTGCAAAATGGGGTTAGTAATAGCTACCTCACTGTTGTCAGCACTAAGTGAGATCACACGGGCACGGGCCGCATTGGGCCCGGTACCTAGTGCGTGCTCAGTGTCAGCTGATCGTATGTACAAATGCAAGGAGTTTGGAATGGGTGGTGATTAGCGCAATCTGTATTCTAAAAAGACTTGAATGGTTGGAGTGGGGGGCTGAATTTAAGAAGAAACAAAACTGGAGTAATTGGGAGGCTATGCAGGACAGGGGAGGTAGGATTTGCTAGAATGAAATTGCAGATCAACCGCGGGGATATTTTGAGGTCCAGGATGTGGAGACTAAAAAGTTGTCTTTGCCGGGGGAGAGGAAGGCACCTGGGTGGCTCAGTCGATTAGGCATCCAGCTCTTGGTTTCGGCTCAGGTCATGATCTCAGGGTCGTGAGATCAAGCCCCAGGCCGGGCTCCACACTCAGCACAGAGTCTGCTTGTCCCTCTCCCTCTGCTCCTCCCCCTGCTCGCTCTCTCTTTCTCAAGTAAATAAATAAAATCTTTAAAAAACAAAACAAAAACATACCATTAGTTAAAAAAAAAAGTATACTTTGGAATAAATTTAACAGAGTGCAAAACTCATACCCTGAAGACTATAAAACATCACTGAAAGAAATTAAAGCAGGACTAAATAAATGGAAAAGCCTCTCATGTTCATGACTTGGAAAACTTCATATTATTAAGATGATAATACTTCCCAAATTGATCCACAGACTCAATGAAATCCTTATCAGAATCTCGTCCAGCTTCTTAGTAGAAATTGACAAGTCAGTTCTAAAATCCATATAGGGGCACCTGGGGGGGCTCAGTTAAGCGTCTGCCTTCGACTCAGGTCATGATCCCGGGGTCCTGGGATCGAGCCCCGCATCAGGCTCCCTGCTCCGCCTTTCTTTCTGAGGGCCTCTGTCTTCCTCCCTCACTCTCTGTCTCTCATGAACAAATAAATAAATAAATCTTTAAAAAATAAAATAAAATCCATATAGAATTGCAAGGGACCCAGAATAGCCAAAACAATCTTGAAAAAGAGTAACAAAGTTGCAGGACTCACACTTCTGAATTTCAAAATTAACTACAAAGCAACAAATACCAAATAAATGAATAGAATCAACAGTCCAGAAATAAACCCATGTGTCCAAGGTCAACTGATTTTTAACAAAGACACCAGGACCATTCAATGGGGAAAGAATGGTCTTCAACAAATGATGCTGGAACAAATTAATAGCCACATGCAAAAGAATGAAGTTGGACTTCTACCCAAACACTATGTACAGAATTAACTCAATATGGATCAAAGGCCTAAATGTAAGAGCCAAAACTATAAAACCCTTAAAAGAAAACATGGAAGTAAATCTTCATGACCTCAGATTTGGTAATGGGCTTTATGGACAACAAAAGTACAAGTAACAAAATAAAAAATTGATAAATTAGACATCATCAGAGTAGAAAACTTGTACATCCAAAGACGCTATCAAGAAGGTGAAAAGACAAACTACAGAATGGGGAAAATGTTTGTAAATCATGTATCTGATCAGGGACTTGTGTCTAGAATATATTAAGAAGACTTACAACTCAATAATAAAGAGATAACCCAATTTTTAAACGAGCAAAGGATTCGAATAGCTCGTTCTCCAAAGAAGATCTACAAATAGCCAATAGGCACATGAAAAGTTGTTTGACATGATTAATCGTCAGGGAAATGCAAATCAAAACCACAAGGAGATACAAATTCACACCCACCGGGATGGCTATAATCAACAAGTCAGATAATAACAGATGTTGGCAAGGAGAAATCAGAACCCTCATATACTACCTGTGGGAATGTAAAATTGTGTAACCTGTTCAGAAAGTAATCTGGCAGTTCGTCAATAAAACATAAGTTTCCTTAAGAGTGCCCAAAAGACCCAACAGTTCCATTCCTAGGTATCTACCCAAGAGAAATCCAAACATATGTCCACGCAAAAACTTGTACACAAATGTTTATAGATATGTTATTTGTAATGCCAAAATGTGGAAAGAACTCAAATGTCCATCGAATGATGAATGGATAAACAAAATGTGGTCTGTCCATACAATGGAGTATTATTCTGCCTTTAAAAGGGAATGAAGTACTGATCTGTGCCACAACATGCTTGGGCCTTGGGAAATCCATGCTAAGCGAAAGAGGCTAGTCACAAAAGACCACCTATTGCATTTGCTTGTATTTCATTTATATGAAATGTCCAGAATAGGCACATCTATGGAGATACAAAGTAGATTGCAAGTCTGTAGAAGAAAACTGTGTTTTGTGTGTCGATCTTGTGTCCCGCATCCTTGCTGAACTCAGTTATTCGTTCTCAGTGGTTGTTTGGGGTTGGGAGGAAGGTGGGGGGACAGGAGGACAAGAGGTGAACGTTTCAGATCAGCCCCAGTCCTAGGCTAAGGGCACCCTCCCCCAGCAGAAGATGCCCACATTTCCACTGTGGCCTCCTAGCAGCCAGAGCCCCGCTACAGACAAGGCAGCAGACCGTAGGTACAGAGCACCTAGATTCTCAGCCTCGGCTGTCCCATGGCTACCTAGCTTCAGTCCTCACCGCCTGTCTCTACGGCTACATTCTACCTTGCAGGGGATGGCCTGGGTTGGGCAGGGGTTGAGCAAGAGACCAGCCAGCCCACTTGTTTTCAGAGAAATGGTGGAAAAGGGAAAGAGGAAAGGCCAAGGCACACCTGTCCAAGCCCCATTTGGCAGACGGCTGGGGAAGGCGACCCCGAGCACATTATCCAAGGGGCCTCACGGCAGCCCGTTCTGGCCACAAAAACGGAACTCCCGCCAGTCAGCCCTGAGTCATTCCCTCTTGGCCCCCCAAGGAAGGGGTGATTTCCTGCCTGGCCCTCTGGCCTGCTCAGGCTCCTCCCACGGGCTATGCATCCTCTTATCTCACCCCAGGCCCTCTCCCAGGGCAGTAGGCCAGCCAGTGTCTGGTCCCCCTGTTTCCTCAGCAGGAAACATGGATTCAGGGGTCAAAGAGAGCCCAGCAGCTGAGTAAGAGCAGCTCAGGAGCCCGGCTGTCTCACGGAGGATGGAGGACAGAGGGCTGACCGGACCGGGTCCCCTGCAGCTCTCTCGCTGGGCGTCACTGCTGGATGCGTACTGGGGGTCCTTTTCCCACTTACTTGAAGTAAGCCCCTCTTGACGCCTGTCTTGAACTCAGCCTCCTACTGTGGGAGAGACTCACAGCAGGCCCTGGGCCGGGCGCATACCGTTAAGTGAACAAGATGGATGAAACAGTGAGAGGTCTAGGTCTAGGCAGTGGTTAAAAGAACAGGCTTTCGGGCGCCTGGGTGGCTCAGTCGTTAAGCGTCTGCCTTCGGCTCAGGTCATGATCCCAGGATCCTGGGATCGAGTCCCACATCGGGCTCCCTGCTCAGCGGGAAGCCTGCTTCTCCCTCCCCCACTCCCCCTGCTTATGTTCCCTCTCTCGCTGTGTCTCTCTCTATCAAATAAATAAATAAAATCTTTTTAAAAATAAATAAATAAATAAAAGAACAGGCTTTGGAATCAAACAGACCTGAATTCACATCTCTGCTGTGCCCCTTAACAGTGACTTTGGACAACTCATTTAATCCTTCGCAGCCTGCATTTCCGCTTCCCTAAAGGAAGGACAAGGGCACCTGAGAGAGTCATTGTGTGAAGACATGAGACGGTGCGTTAGCATCAGGCTGCCGAATAGCCCGTGTTCATTGGCAGTAGCTGCTACAAGGCTGGGACAGGGGTCGGGGAGGAAGGGCCAGGCCCGCTCCCACCCAGCTTTTACCCAGGAGGAGGGAGTTGGGATGACAGTTGCCCTCTGGCAGGGTTCTCGGCTTATCCAGCTCAGGCGGAGGCTAGCACAGCTGCTTACATAGAAAAACATCCCAACAGAAGCACAAAATTCTGGGGGGTTTCTGAGAGGAAGGAAAGATTGTGTGTACGCAACCCAAATGTCCTCAGGGCAGCCCTTTGGGACCACCTTTTCCATTTATATCCCATCAGAACAGCTCAGTCCGTATTCCACATCCTCGGGAAGTTCACACCCTCCTCTGTTCCTACTGGACTCTCCCTCCCATGGTGTTCACACCCTCAGGGTCACCCCACAACCTGAATTCTGTGGCTGCCATCCTCTCTCCACTCTTCATTACTCTTCTACCTTTGTTCCGAAAACACCACGAATGAAGGTTGTGTGTCGAGGACACGTTCACTGAATGGTGGGGCGGGGGGGGCGGGGGGGGCGGGGGGGTGGAGGGGCGGTTCTGGGGCAGCTGAGAATTCACAGAGTAGCTAGTACCCTTCAGACTGGGCATTAGGCATCACCGTGCTGAAACTTTCCTCCGACAGTCCTACTGGAATTTCTCACTCGTGAGACTTTCTTCTCCTCAGGTTGCAGTCTTTCACTTACTAGCCCTCCTCCTTTTTCTCCGGAGTTACCACAGTATACTCTCAAATCCCCACCAATTTCATACTCAGCAAATTTGGCTCTCTCACTCCTTCTTACCAAGGCCATGACCAAAGACTCACCAAGTGAGTCATAATCACAAAAGAGCTACAAGGTCTCTGGAAGGAATGCTCTGCTCTGTTACATATAGTTGGAGGATAAGAAAAGTTGGGGTCAGGTCTTGAATCACAAAGAAAGTTCCAACAGGCTGAGAGATTGGAGGGTCCTGTGCTGGGGAAGCAAGGGACCAAAGCCCTGTAGCAGAAAGGGGATTGGGTTTGTGAATAGTGAAGGGAGCATCTTGGGAAAGACATTCCAGGAAGGGGAAGATGAAAGGCATAAGGGCCTTGTGTTCCAGCATCCGGAGATGAGTCTTGGTCCAAAGGATCCTATGGAGCCATGAGACGATTTTAAGCAGGGAAAGAATAAAAGCAAATTTGAGCTTCAGAAGAAGCACTGAGTGAGGAGCTTGGACAATTCGTCAACTATCAGAATAGCAAACTTAAAACAACAGTGACCTAGGTGTGGGGAAAAGACAGCGCTCTGACACCCTGCTAGAACAATCGAACAAGTGGAACAATCCTTTTGGAGAGGAGTTTGGCAACGCTGGGGAAGTAAGTGACGGGGAGGTGGACAATCCAGGGGCCTAGAGTTACCTCTCTCCGACTGTCTGACTGGTGTTGGAAATCTGGGGAAATGGGGAGACGGGCGTGGGCTCAGGAGAGCCAATTCTCTTCCCAACTCACTACTGAGCGACATCATCTTAGCAGCTTGAAATTGGCCGTGGTGGCGTATTTGCACCAAAAAAGCACCAAATGCTACAAAACAGGGCTCCCTGTTGCCCCCAGAGACTAGTTTAACAGACTTACTGCCTGAGCCAAGCCTCATCCAGCAACCCCTTAAATTCTCTGAGCAACGGCTGCACAGAGATCAAATACAGGCTTTTCTAAGCTGGGGCCTCGGCCTTATAGCCCAACAGAAAAGCCTAGGCCTGCTGTCCTGGGCTGGACCTTGAGGAGCCTACTGGACTCTTCGGCCAAAGAACGGGCATACCTAAGTGGTCTCCTTTCCCCTAGGCTTCTATTAGCTCCCCTTGATATTCTAAAGGAGCAAAGGACTGGGGAAGACACCTCTTCCCAGCTGTGTGGAAACAGAGAAAAATGGGGAAATGACAGGGACAGGACCTCCTTTCACGCAGGCTCGCAGAGCCCCCATCTCAACTCTTGACAGACAAAGCCCCTTGTCTTGCCGGTTCTGCATCCTTCAACACTATTACACTGTCTCTCTGTAGAAGTCACAGACTTGGTAAGCCTTGGATGCAGGAGTGGCGGGAGAATGAAGATTTGAGGAAAAGTTTCAGGTTCCAGGCTTAAATGCCTAGGAACCAAGGGCGAGATGCAGAACATAGGAAGAGAAAAGTCGGAAAGGGTGTGTGGGAGTTAGTGATAGTTGCATTTGGGACTTGGTGCATTTAGGTGAAGTGTCTATGGAACAACAAATAGAAACATCCAATAAGTAACTAAGAATTTGAAGCTCAAGAGAGTGGGAGTTACTGGTCTATAGATGGAACTGAAGCCATGAGATCACTCCGGGGTGGGGGGTGATAAAGGGCAAAGCAAGGACACCTGGGGAACAACAACATTTAAGAGAAAGAGTAAAGAAAGAAAGAAAGAAACTGGGAGGGAATGTTCCAGGGGGTAGGAGGAAACCTGGAGAATGTGATACTTTGTAGAAGCCAAGGAAGGAGGAGAATATCAAATGTTGCAAAAAGGTTGAGGGTGATAAGGATTGAGATGAGAGACACACTGAGGTTATTGTGGCTGGTTGAGAGTGAAGACAGCGGTAGAAGACGAGATTTAAGTAAGCAGAGGCCACATCATGCAGGACCTTGTATCCCCAGGCAGGACCTTGTATGCCTTGAGAAGGTATTTGGATGTTACTCTAAGTGCCGTAGGAAATCATTAGCGGGTTTTAAGCAGGGGAGCAAAGAAGTCTGATTTGCATTTTTTTTTTAAGATTTATTTATTTATTTGAGAGAGCGAGAATGAGAGAGAGAGAGTACATGAGAGGGGGGAGGGTTAGAAGGAGAAGCAGGCTCCTCGCCGAGCAGGGAGCCTGATGCAGGACTCCATCCAGGGACTCCAGGATCATGACCTGAGCCGAAGGCAGTCGCTTAACCAACTGAGCCACCCAGGCACCCCTGATTTGCATTTTAAACAGCTCCCTCTGTCCTGTGGAGGACTGGAGGGCAGACTACCCGGGACAAGTGAAGGCAGGCAGGAACCTACTGCAGTAGCCCAGACTTGGACCAGGACGGCGGGAGGTGGTAAAAAGTATTCACATTCAGGGTACATTTTGAAAGAATATCGAAGAGGACTTACTAGTGAATTGAATGTAGGGTAAGAGAAAGATAGGAATCAAGGAGGACTGAGGTTTCGGGTTTGATCACTTGACCTGGAGGTTGGGTGGCCCTTGATTGGGGGCTGGGGGAGGCATCCAAAGTCATCCCCATTGGACAGAGGAAGCTGGTCCTTGTAACCCGAGAGCTGGACAGGAATCAGGACAAGCCTGGCCTCAGGGACTTCTTGCAGACAAATGGTGTCAGAGAAACTAAGACCTCACAGGAAGGCTGAAGGATTTCCATTTACTCCCTGCCCACCCACCTCCCGCAAATCTCTCTGTAACATTAATTCAGGAGAGCAAAGGTTGATATTGAGGCCACTTATCCTATAGAGCCAGCAATGGCAGCCCCAGCTGAGGCTGGAGGGGCTCAATGCAGGAGTTCATGTGGCATGCGGTTCCCCCTATTCCAGCAAGAGTCAGAGCTTCTGAGAGGTGGCATAAAAGCCACGCATAGTTACAGCACTCCCAGGAGGCAGCCTGGGCTTCACACAAGGCATCATACCTACTCTTTTGCTACTAATGTGAAGAAGATGAGCACAGCTGAGCTGAGACCAGTGCTTCTCAAACTGAAATGTGTATTCAAATCATCTGGGCATTTGGTCAAGTGCAGATTCTGTTTTAGTAGGTCTGGGGTGGGGCCTAAGATTCTGCTTTTTTTTTTTTTTTTTTAAGATTTTATTTATTTATTTATTTGACAGAGAGAGAGAGAGAGAGAGAGCACAAGTAGGCAGAGTGAGGGGGAGAGAGAGAAGCAGGCTCCTCACTCAACAGAGAGCCCAATGCGGGGCTCGATCTCAGGACCCTGGGATAATGACCTGAGCCAAAGGCAGACGCTTAACAACTGACTCACCCAGGCGCCCCAGATTCTGCATTTCTAACAAGCACCCAGGTGATGCTGTTGCTGCTGGTCTCCAGGCCACACTTTGAGTAGCAAAGGACAAGAGGCAGCTCTGGAGGCTCCCCACCAGGGAGGGTGCACATCCAGTTCCAGGGAGAATGTGTTTGGGCACAAAGGTACAGAACCCATTTAAGTGGAAATAGCCACCATTTTGTTATGGTTGTGAAGCAGTCATTTCTCAATAGATTATGCCTTCCAGTAGCATGGCATAGCTGTTCAGCCCTTGGGCTCTGAAGCTTGACCTCCTGAGCTTTATTTCTCAGTAGGTCTGTGATCTTAGGCAAATCTTTTAACTTCTCTGCATCTCAGTTTCCTCATCTCCATAGTGGAAATAATACTATTGTGAGGATGAGCTGAGTCAATAGATACAAAGTCCTTAGTAAGTGCTCAGTAAATGTTGCTATTCTTGTTGATAATACACCCTTCTATAAGAGTTGACATCATCACACACATAGGCTCAGTCTCCTTCTGGTTCACGGTCAAAAATGTAACCCCCATCTCCCTCCCACCAAAAGGCCTATATCTTCCCTTTCAAATTCCTCTTACTCTCCTGCCCACTCCCACTCCCCCTCCCCTGGCCCCTGGCCCCAGTGTGGTCTGGATGGGCCCCACAGGGGCAGGGACAGGGACAGGACGTGGGGCTGTATCTGACAGGAACCTGAGGGGCTGGCCTGGGAGGGGATTGGGGCCCGGCTTCCTGAGGGGAGGATGGGCTAAGCCAGGCACACAGTGCCGGAGAAGATGCCCTCGTGGGCCCTCTTGGTGGTCACCTCCTGCCTCCTCCTGGCCCCCCAAAACCTGGCACAAGTCACCAGCCAAGGTGAGGTGTATGGAGGGTGGAGATCACCTATACCCAAGAAGAGGGAGCCCTGGGAGGGGTGCAAGGTAGGAGGCTCCCACCAGCCCCTTACTCTTGCCCATAAACATGCCTGGGAGCACCCAGAGCTCAACTCACCAACTGTTCCTCAGATGCCTCCTTTCTGGCCTTGGATTCAGAGCCCCTGAACTGTTTCTCTCGAACATTTGAGGACCTCACTTGCTTCTGGGATGAGGAAGAAGCAGCGCCCAATGGAACATACCAGCTGCTGTATGCATACCCAGGGTATGTGCTGGGCTGTGCCACGCTCCCCTGTATCTGTCCTGTCCTTACCTCAGCTGAACCCAGCTCCTGGAGCTTCCCTGCCTTTGGGCCCTATCAGAGGACTACTCCAAGTACATGCCCTCAGTAGCCACTTAATGAACAGATGTGCTTTGGATATCCCCAGCGCCAGCCCATACATAACCCCTAACCCCACCTGTCCCAGGCACTGAGTAGAAAAATGGCAGGAATGGAAATAGAAGTTGGGCTTGGGCCCAGACCTGGGTCCTCAGGGCCTGTCGTGGTGGCCATGTAGGTGGAACAGGCTTCTCCTACGCCCACAGGGAGAAGCCCCGTGCCTGCCCCCTGAGTTACAAGAGCGTGCCCCCCTTTGGGACCCGATATGTGTGTCAGTTTCCAGCCCAGGATGAAGTTCGCCTCTTCTTTCCACTGCACCTCTGGGTGAAGAACATGTTTCTGAATCAGACTCTGACCCAGCGGGTGCTCTTTGTGGATAGTGTGGGTAAGGGCCATCCTCCTGTCACCCTGGCCCCCCTCTTTGCTGCCCTCAGTCCAGCTCCTGGGATCAGACTGGTCTGTGCTCTTTTAGGGCAACGTGGATGCCCTTCATGACCAGACCGCCAGAGGCACCTCAAGACCCCCTTATCATTCTTCACATCCAGAGCTAGATTTCATTTCACACCAGAGACAACCTGTGCCCTCGCCCCATCATGAACCTATTCATTGACTCATTCCACAGTTACAGAACACCTACCATGTGCCAGGCACTGTGCTAGGCGACAAGGCTATAGAGAGGAAGAGATCCCTGCTCTTGGGAGCACTGAGTCTAACAAAGCCACAGTGAGGTCACTGTTCTAATGAGGAAAGGAGAACAGGATAAGGAGCCTCCTTGCCCTGGCCTCCAAGAAAGCAATGGCCCGTGATCTTCTAGAATCCAGGGGCTGCCCCCAACCCAGCTTCCAGCTCCCCTCTGTACAGTCCATGGGTTGAGCCATAGACTGTGGCACTCAGAGAGTTCTGTGTACCCTGTCTTGCCCCCAGGCTTACCAGCTCCCCCAGATATCATTAAGGCTTCAGGTGGGAGCCAGCCAGGGGACCTGCAGATCAGCTGGGAGACCCCAGCTCCCGAAATCAGTGATTTCCTGAGGCACGAACTTCGCTACGGCCCCAAGGATCCCAGCAACTCCATTGGTCCCACAGTCATGCAGCTGCTGCCCACAGAAACCTGCTGTCCAGTTCTGCAGAGACTAAACCCAGTCCCAGCTCTGCACCAGCCTCCATGTGCTCAGCCCATGATGCCCCAACAGGATGGACCAGAGCAGACTTCCCCAACCAGAGAAGTATCCTGGCTTTCTTCTGCCCCACCTCCTATCTCCTACCCCAAATTCTGCCCCAAGAAAGGATAGGCCATGCTTTGGGGATTCCAGACTGGGTTGGTCCTTGGGAAGTTAGTATGGGCTTGGGAGCCATGTCTATTTAGGAATCTCCCACTTTGGGTCATTCACACCAACAAAATTGAGCATTTCTGGCCTTTGAATTAGTAGGGATCTCCCTAAAAAGCTCTGAATACCACCCGAAACCCACTGACCTGGCCCCTAGTCTGTATGCATATCTATCCAGTGAGGAAATGGGCGTTTCAGTTCCATCTTCAAATATAAGAGATGGAGGCTGTCTTGGTTGAGGCAGACCTAGATTCTGAGGCTGGGATTCTTCTCCCAAGGCTTCATCTCTAACAGTGAGGAGTGGAAGCTGCCTCATCTCAGGGCTCCAGCCTGGTAAATCCTATTGGCTCCAGCTGCGCAGCCAACCCGATGGGGTCTCCCTCCTTGGCTCCTGGGGATCCTGGTCCCTCCCTGCAACTGTGGACCTGCCTGGAGATGCAGGTGAGTCAACAAAAGAGTGGGAAGATGGGGAGGAGATAGAAAAGATCTCTAGAGAGGTCTGGACTGGATATGGCAGCTCTGAGAACCATGGTCCTTCCTGATAACCTCAGACTTGCCACTGGACAGACAGAGTGAACTATATTCAGGGAGAGAACAAAGAATGGGGGTAAATATTCCAAGTTATGTGTGTAAAGATAATCTGGATACCCTATAGAGTGGGAATGTGTTGGCCCTGATGGGACTTTCTTCTGTTAATTCAGTGGAAATTGGACTGCAGTGCTTTACCTTGAACCTGAAGAATGTTACCTGTCAGTGGCAGCAACAGGACCATGCTAGCTCCCAAGGCTTCTTCTACCACAGCAGGGCACGGTGCTGCCCCAGAGACAGGTGAGAGCTGAACTGCTGATTGAGCTTGATGTCATGGGAGAGAGGCATGATCACTGCAGAAAGGGAGAGATTGTTCTTGATCCTCTTCACTTCCCTCCCTTGTCCCAAAACCAACTGGCCTCCATGCTCTCATCCCCATAAGATGCTCTCATCATAATCCTCATCACCCATCTAGCCCATCCCCCGCCCACCTCCCTCTATCAATCCTCAGTTTGTTCTCTATCATTAAGAGTCTCTTAAGGTTTGCTTCCCTCTCTTTTTTTTTTTTTCCTTTCCATATGTTCATCTGTTTTGTTTCTTAAATTCCACATATGAGTGAAACCATATGGTATTTGTCTTTGACTGACTTATTTTGCTTAGCATAATACACTGTAGCTCCATTGTTGCAAATGGCAAGATTCCATTCTTTTTGGTGGCTGAGTAATACTCCACATATATATGTGGCATATACACACACACACACCACATCTTCTTTATCCATTCATCAGTCAATGGACATTTAGGCTCTTTCCATAGTTTGGCTATTGTTGATGATGCTGCTGCTATGAACATTGGGGTGCATGTACCCCTTCGAATCTGTATTTTTGCATCCTTTGGGCAAATACCTACTAGTGCAATTGCTGGGTTGTGGGGTAGTTCTATTTTTAACTTTTTGAGGAACCTCCATACTGTTTTTCAGAGTGGCTGCACCAGTTTGCATTCCCACCAACAGTGCAAGAGGGTTCCCCTTTCTCTGCATCTTCGCCAACACCTGTTGTTTCTTGTGTTGTTAATTCTGACAGGTGTAAGGTGGTATCTCATTGTGGTTTGATTTGTATTTCCCTGATGATGAGTGATGTTGAGCATCTTTTCATGTGCCTGTAAGCCATTTGTATGTCTTCTTTGGAGAAGTGTCTGTTCATGTCTTCTGCCCATTTCTTGACTGGCTTATTTGTTTTTGGGGTGTTGAGTTTGATAAGTTCTTTGTAGATTTTGGATACTAACCCTTTATCTGATAAGACATTTGCAAATATCTTCTCCCATTCTGAAGGTTGCCTTTTAGTTTTGTTGACTGTTTCCTTTGCTGTGCAGAAGCTCTTTATCTTGATGAAGTCTCAATAGTTCGTTTTTGCTTTTGTTTCCCTTGCCTCCAGCGATGTGTCTAGTAAGAAGTTGCTGCAGCCTAGGTCAAAGAGGTTGCTGCCTGTGTTCTCCTCTAGGATTTTGATGGTTTCCTGTCTCACATTTAGGTCTTTCAAACATTTTGAATTTATTTTTATGTATGGTGTAAGAAAGTTACCAAGTCTTGTTGATTTTACCTATTAAATATCTCTAGAATCTGTCCACATTTTTTCATCACTGCCATTCCCCTAGTATGAGCCATCATGATGTCTCACTTGGGCTACTGAGGAGACTTATTAACCGATCACCTCTTAAATCCTCCAAATCATTCTCATAACACTCTCTGCTTAAAAATCTTCAATAGCTTCCTACTGATCTTGGGATTAAAAAAGAAGAAGAAGAAAAACCCTGTTGTGGCCTTATAGAGTACTAACAGACTCAGCCCCTGAATGCCTTCAGCTTCATCTAACACTATGCTGCCTTTTCCCCTCTATGACTCTTTGGTCCCCTTCTGTCTGCCATATTCTCTCCTGCCTCTGGGTCTTTGTGCATGCTGTCTACCCAGCCCTCCTGTCTTAACTTCTACTTATCCTGCAGATCTCAACTCAAATGTCACCTCCTCAGGGAAACCTCCCCTGATCTTCCTCATCAGGTCCAATAGCACTATTATACATACTTACTGTACCATTTACCTCTCCTTCTTAAGTACTTATCACAGTTACAATTTTACATTTATACTTTATGTGGTTATTTGACTGATAATATCATCCTGTCTCAGAACTCCAGTTGAGAGGGGCTGATCTTGACTATACATGATCCCTAAGGGCAAAGTCAACGTCTGCTTTTACTCACTGATGTATTCTTACCTACCACAGTGCATGGCATTTAGCAGTTACTCAGTTAAAAAAATCGCTAAATTAATGAATCATGAAAAAACCACCATTAACAGTTTTAATGTTCTCTTCCAGTTTTTCTATGTACGTATACATGTCTATACACAACATTTCATTTTCAATATGAATCGGATCACATTATATATATAGTTTGCCAACTTACTTTTTTTACTTAAAAATGTGTCTTGGAGCCCATTACAAAAAGATGTAACTGATTATTTTTAATAACTGCACAGATTTCCATAGTCTAGAAGTGCCATGAATGGTTTAAAGGGAAGCAAAACTGACATCATTTCTTCTACCAAAACCTGCTCCTCCTCCTATTGTCCCCCATCCTAGCATTAACTCAATTTTCCAGGCCTGACATGGTGATTTCCATGGACTTCTGCCTTTTCCCCACCCTCCAGGTCCAATCAGAAACAGTCTAATCATCTCTACCTCTTCAGTATCCCTTGAATCCATCTCTTTTTCTCCACCTTCTTTGCCGCCACCCTGTTTCTGGTCCTTCATCCATAAAAGTGTCCTATTGGATTTCTCCACTTCTAGTCTGTCCTCACAAATTCTTTCCTACAAATTGCAGTTACAGTGATCTTCCCAAAGTACAATGCTAATTATGACAAGTTTCTGTTTAAAATCCTTACACGTCTCCATGATTACTACAAGATTAAGTTCAAGCTCCTCAGAAAGGCCATAAGACCATCCATGATCTTAGTCTGCCTTCTCCCATTTACCACTCATCACCAGGCCCTCTAAGCTAAGAGAGTTCTATACCACTTAGAATTTCCCCCAAAGCCCCATATCTCTTATCTGTGCACAAGCATGTGCCTGGGATGCCTGTTTGTCCCCTTTGCCTGTCCTATTTATAGTCCAAGACTCAGTCTAAGCACTGCCTTGTCCAGGAAGTATTCTCTGACCCTCCCCATCTGGGTTAGATTATCCTCCTTGATAACCCCCAAACCAGCCAGTCCACACCACAGAAAAATACCATCTGTCTGTTTTTCTGCCTCTCCCACTGGAATGAGAGCTCCTTGATTATTCCTCTATGTATTCATAGTGCCTAGCACAGCGCCTGGCACATCGTGTTAATTATTTGTTGAATAAAGAAGTAAACACATAAATACATTAATAAATAATTTTAGTAAGAACTAGCCATTTAGGAATGACAATCAGGAAGGAGACATGATTCATTTGTTCAATAAACAATTATTGAGAGTGACTACGTGCCAGGCATTGGGGCTAGAGTGATAAACAAAAGAGAAACGTTTCCACATTGTTGGGGTTTCCATTTTAGTTGGGGGGGGGAAAGGTGACAAAGAAGTAAAGAGACCAAAGAACAGGTTATATGATAGAGACTAAGTGGGAGGATGGGGGATGGATGCTAATTTAGATTGTGTGGTCAGAGAAGGCCTCACCAGGAGGCCTAAATGGCAAAGAAAGAATGAGTCACATGGAGATCTAGAGTCAGAGCAATCGAGGGCAAGGTGTAGTGCAAAGGCAGTGAGTGGGACATATTTGTAGCGCAGCAAGAAGGCTCGTGTAAATGAAGGGTGGCAGACTGGTGTAAGAATTGTAGGAGATGAGAATGGCCAGGTAGGGAGGAACTGAACCATATCGAGTCCTGTGGGCCCTCGCATGGAGTTTGGATTTCATTCAAGGGGGGATAGGGAGCTACTGAAGGATTTCAAGTGGAAGAGTGACATGATGTGACTTTCCTTTAAAAAAAGGTATTATTCTCTGTGAAATGATGAAGTAAAGGTGGAAGCAGAGTCACCAGTTAGAAGTTTGCCTTAATCCAGGCCGGAGACAGAGGTGGCTCATTGAATGTGGCCTTGGGAAAGATTCAAACAAATGGACAGATTTGTGATCTCTTCTGGGCATTATCGGATCAAAATTTTGGAAGTAAATTCTGGTGGCCATGTGGAGGACAAACTCCACAAGGGAGTGGTGAAAATGAAGGCAGAAAAGCCAGCTGGGAGGCTGTTGTAATCATCTAATAGTAGAATAACACAGAGAGGTTGACTAACAGGCCTGCTGTATGAGATTAAAAACATGAGGATCTTTCCACCATAAAGATGAAGGCTCTTTGATTCAACAACCCTGTGAGGTAAGGATTTTTAACCCATTTTGCAGATGAGGAAATGGGAGCAGAGATCAATCATGTACCAGAGTTGTAGACCAAGTTAAGACCTGAGCTGTAGAGCCCAGGCTGTGTTCATGAATCATCTAGCTCTTTCCTTAAGAGGAAGAGGCTGGCCACCAAAGTCAGATTCAGAAAACAAAACATCATGGCAGGAAGTGACAGAGAGAAAGCCTTGGAAGCCCATCCAAGGGAGGAGTTGGATTATAATCCCCACAGGCCATATCCCCTTTGGGATAGGAATTATCAGAATTAGTCTCAGAGGCAGGCCTGATTCGGTGACTACGGGGATGATTCTTAGGGACCCCATCTGGGAGAAGTGTGAAGAGGAGAAATATCCAGGATTACAGCCCTCCCAGTTCTCCCGCTGCCACTTCAAGTCACGAAATGACAGTGTTATTCACATCCTTGTGGAGGTGACCACAGCCCAGGGTGCTGTTCACAGCTACCTGGGCTCCCCTTTCTGGATCCACAAGGCCGGTAAGAACTTTCTTCCCTTCTCCTCCCACGTACTTTCTGCCCCTACTGCTCCTGACCCCACGCCCAGGATCACCACCAGCTCTGGCACTTCTGACCCATGGCCCTAGTGGCATGATGTCTCATGCACAGAAGGGCTTAGGCCAGTCCCTGCTGGCTCCCTGTAGTGCTCATCCCCACTCCAAACTTGCACTGGAGGGAGGTCTCCAGTGGGCAGCTGGAATTGGAATGGCAACACCCATCATCCTGGGGAGCCCAAGAGACCTGCTATCAGCTCCGGTACACAGGAGAAGGCCATCAAGACTGGAAGGTACGATGGAGGAAAACATGTCCACAGATCTCACTACACAGGGTATTCCTAAGATTCATCAGGTCTGTTATCAAGAGTGAAGGTATCCATGTATCTGGGTCTGGGTTTGTATATCTATGTTGATCTGATTCAACTGGTATCTTAATCTTTCTTGGGCATTTGACACTGTTGACTACTCCCATTTAAAATTTTCTCTTTCCTTTGCCTTTGGGATATCAGTCTCCTGATTCTCATACTACTTCTCTGGCTGAACCTTCTCCCTCTTTCCTAGCTCCTCCTTTTCCACCCTTCCTTAATATGTTGTGTTTCCTATAGTCCCATTCTAGACTCTTTTCTCTTCTCGATAAATATACATGCTCATCCTAGGTAAGAGCTTATAGTTTAATGACTATGCATTAACCTGCCCAATCTTACCATTCCAACACCCATATGGAAAGGAACTTCTATGCCCTAGGTAAATTACCTAAACTTTGGAAGTCTCAGTTTTGTCAAATGGAGATACAACTATCTATCTTCCAGAGTTGTGGTAAAAATTATATATATAAATATCTAGCATACTGCCTGGCAGATAGAAGGTACTCAATATACATTAAATATTACTTTCTCTACTTTTATTCTCATTAACCACATGTATATACAACTTCTTCCCAGACAGCTCCACATAAAAGCCCCCTGGGGCATTTCAGACCCAGTATATCCAAAACTAAACTCATCCTCCTCCCCAAGATTATTTTACCTTTTTATCAGGGTATGTTACATTCAGTAAAATACATAGATCTTAAATATACAGTTGATCAATGGGGCGCCTGGGTGGCTCAGTTGTTAAGCGTCTGCCTTCGGCACAGGTCATGATCCCAGGGTCCTGGGATCGAGCCCTGCATCGGGCTCCCTGCTTCGTGGGAAGCCTGCTTCTCCCTCTCCCACTCCCCCTGCTTGTGTTCCCTCTCTCACTGTGTCTCTCTCTGTCAAATAAATAAATAAAATCTTTAAAAAATATGTACAATTGATCAATTTGTACATGTATTCACCTATTTAACCATTACCCAAATCAAGATATAGGTTATTTCTAACACCTCAGAAGCTCCTTATGCCCCTTACAGTCACACATACCCCAAGATAACCACTGTTCAGACATTACCATTGATAAGGTTTGACTGTTGTTGAACCTAATAAAATGGAACCATATGGTATTTTGTCCTCAAACGTACTTCTCTGTTTGCTATCTGACAGTGGCTCTACCACTTACCAGTTATCCAAGCCTGGAATCACCCTTGACTCTTCTTCCTTCTCCCTTGTCCCTTCCCTCCATTCATCAACACGGAAGCTGAGTTTATTGTACTAACAGTCTTCAAATCCCTACTACCACTGCCTTAGCTCATCTTTGACCACCTCGCCTGCCCATCCATGCTCCATGCTCTTAGCACACTGAACTACTCTGTAACCCCCAACCAAGCAGCTCAGGCAGCATGACATGCTTCCTCATGCGCCCATTCTGCCTTACTTATATCATCATTATAGCACTAATTACTTGTAATTATTTACTGGTTTGCATGTGTTCCTCATTAGACTCGCAAGAAACCATGTTTCATTATCCTTTCCCCAGTGCTTGGCATATCACCCGTAGTTCATAAATGTTTGCTGCATGATGGCTAGCTAGTCTCCCTGCTTGTCCACATGATGCTTGTTCCCTCTGCTCGGAATCTGTCCTTATACCCTCAGCACCTAGCATCCGCTCCTGGATGCATGTTACTTGTGAACAGTCTATGTGGCCCTGAGTATCTGAATGTGCCCGGGGTTTCCGTCGCCTGACCTGGATCCTGAGGAGCACCTCTGGCGGGATGTTCGCGTGACCTGGTCAGTGTGTGTTTGCATTTGTGTCAGGATGAGTAGTTAGTTCTCTGTGCACATGAGGTCTGTGTGCCAGCGTGTGTGTGTCGGGGCGTGTTTCCCTAAGGTTGGGCATGCCTCTCTGTCGGGGTGCTCTACCTTGCAAGTTGTCGCCGGGATGCATGTATTCTGTCGGGGAGGCTCTTTGGGGGGGGGTACCCCGAAGATGCAAAGCGGTAGGCCTTTGGCCAAAAGGATGCCAGGCTGTCGAGGCCCCGACGGCGGGGCACCGCCGCCCGGAGCCTGCCCACCCGCTCGCTCCCCCTCTGCGCAGGTGCTGGAGCCGCCTCTCGGGGCCCAGGGAGAGACCTTGGAGCTGCGCCCGCGCTCTCGCTACCGCTTACAGCTGCGCGCCAGGCTCCACGGCCCCACCTACCAAGGCCCCTGGAGCGCCTGGTCCGACCCAGTGCGCGTGGAGACCACCTCCGAGATCGGTGAGGGCCCGGCGGGGGGCAAGGCGCTCTGCGGCTGCGCGAGTGGAGGGGCGCCGGCGCCGCGAGGGGCGGGCGGTGAGGGGCGGGGTCTGGCGGGCCTGGGGGCGGGGCTCCGGCCACGGGCAGCAGAGGTCTGACTGGTTTTGTCCCTCAGCCTGGATCTCCTTGGTGACCGCTCTGCTCGTGGTGCTGGGCCTCAGTGCCCTCCTGGGCCTGCTGCTGCTGAGGTGGCAGTTTCCTGCGCACTACAGGTACCGCCCCGGTCACTCAGGAGACGGGTGGGGCCGGAGGCCTCTAAACAAGCATCCCAGGGTTACCCAATGACACCCGCTCTCCCGAGGACCGAGGACCGCAAGTCCACACCTTTGGCTTCAGCCACTTCCTGCAGGTCTCCCCTGGGAGTCGCACCGCTTCCGTACACTCTAACATGCCCGCTATACCGGACCCCCAAATAACCGCACCTCCTGGCTCCTCATCTCAGCAGCAGGGCTGCTGTCCACCCATCACCCAAACCAGAACACTAGGCGCCTCCCTCCCTTTTATCCAGTCTGGTCTGGTCTGCTCATTCCACCCCCGAAACCTTGCTCAAACAATGGTCCCCTTTTTTAGCCCTACAAATACTACCGGGCTCGCTGAAACAGAGCCTCTTCTCACTCCAATCTAGCCTCACACAGCCGCCCAAATAATCTTTCTAAAACGCACACATGAACTTGTCACTCCCCTCCTGAAGTCTCATTACTAGCTCCCAGGATAGAGTCCAGACCCTGGAATGACAAGCAAGGCTCTATAAAATCTGGCCCAGGGCCCGCCTTCCCACCCCCTCCCACCCTGTGCATCAGCCTTGCCAAACTGTTAGTGATTTCCTCCACAAGTCCAGTGGTTTTATTTCTCAGTGCCTTTGCATATGATGTCCTCTCTGCCGGGGATATCCTCCCTGGATGACTAATACCCCTTTATCTTTAAATAACTTTCTCCACCACCTCCTAGAAACCTTTCCTAAACCCTCCCCTATTGGCTACTCTCTTTGTGCCCCAGCACCGACTTCTGTCACAGTATCAGTAGCATTTTACAGTATTTACTTCTTTATATGCCTTCCCTATACCTTACTTGGTCATCTTTAAATCCTCAGCACAGTGCCTGCCAAATAGCACACCCTTAAATAAATGTTATTAATGACTTGTTTATGTGGGAAGACTAAGGCTGAAGAGAAATGTCATTGGAAGTTATAAACACGAGGATAGAAAAGTAAAACAAAACAAACAAACACGAGGATAGAATCCATACCCCCTCAGTCCTTCAGTTGGTAACATCTCCTCGTTCTTGAAGACTCATCTCGGAAGGCAACTCCTCCAGGCAGCCTCTCTTGGTGACCCTAGACTAGGTTAGATGTCCCTCCTTTATGCTCCCATCTCTCCTTGAACATGTCTTTCTTTCAATTTTTAATTCACTCATCTGTATGAGCAGACCGGATTGTAGCCTCTATGCAGGTAGTCAGAGCCAACAAAAAAGCTGGGGGAGAAGAGGAAGGTGATGCTACTGAACCAGGCATACTCAGTTCCTTGTCCCCAATTTGCCAGATAAATCACTCCTCCCCTGGAGAGATATGAGTGAGGTCACAAAAGAAGCCTGAAATGTTGTTCAACTCAAGTCTTTCCACATGGAAATACAAACCTAAAGAATTACAGGTTGCCCCAACTTACCTTAATCCATACTCTTCCCAGAGAAACCACCTTCCCCAGTAACTTAGTAATAAGCCGCTCTGGTTCTCTTCATTCACCCCTTGAACTAATTTCTTGAGGACCTACTATGAGCCAGACAGTGTTCTATCCCCTGGAGATAGAGGACTGAGCAAACAGGCAAACTCTTTGTTCTCATGGAATTTATATTCTAGTGGAGTGAGACAGACAAACACAAATATGTGTGATAATATAATGCGTATACAATAAGTCAAGTGCTGTAAAGAAAAATAAAGCAGAGCAGGAAACAGGAACGGGGAAGGGAGGTGGTACTGTTTTAGACATGGCAGTCAGGGAAGGCTTCTCTCTCAGGATGACATTTGAGCAGAGACCTAAATGAAATAAGGGAACAAATCAAGAGGCACAGAGAAGAGCAAGTGCAGCAAGTATGTCTGAAGCAGGGATATTTGAGGATACTCAAACCCCTTTTTTGAACCTCCCCTCCCCTGACTCCCCTTTCCCTCCTTTTCACCTATGCCCCTCTACCTTATCTTATTGTCTTGACTACACTCTTACTTCTCTAAGCCTTACTCCCTAACCTCAGCCTCAACCCCCCCACCACCTCAGTAGTCTCCTCCTCCATCGCAATTCACTCCTGTGACTCAGTCTCCTCTTCCTTCTCCCCAAGGAGCCTGAAGCATGCCCTGTGGCCCTCACTTCCAGACCTGCACCGGGTCCTAGGCCAGTACCTTAGGGATACGGCATCGCTGAGTCCGGTGAGTACATCCCCTTCTCCACTCCCCAGCACCAGCCCTGCCAGGAGTTGGATCCTTGCCCCAGTGCACACTTTTCCAAGGCCCTTGCCCACCAGCATACCATCCCTGAGCCCTATGCCCAGCTAACCCTCCTTCGTGCACAGTCCAGGTCCTCCTCCCCACTGCACCAGCTCTAAACCAGACTTCTTTCCCCCCAGCTGTCCCAGCCCAAGGCTGCGATCTCAGATGCCTTTGAGGAAGTGGAACCCAGCCCCCTTGAAATTCTACCCAGGTCCTCAGAGAAGATCTCCGTGGCCCTGTGTTCCTCCCAGACCCAGATGGACTACCGAGGATTGCCCCCTTCTTGCCCGGGGACCGTGCCCCTGTGTGTGTGCCCCCACATGGCTGAGTCGGGGTCCTACTGCACCACCCACATCGCCAACCATTCCTACTTACCTCTGAGCGGCTGGCAGGCCCCTCTCTCCCCATACCCTGGACAGATCCAAACCCGCCCGACCTCTTTTCCCAACCTCCCTACCCCCAACCCCACCGCACAAACATCTCAGACCTTATGGCCATCCCCCTCTGTCTGTCCTCATAGTTGGGCTCCCCGACACTGACAACGTTTGGTACTGCTGCAGACATAAAGCCAGGACCCCCTTCCTCACTCCAGGTTCATTTGACTAAGCTCCTCTCACTCACCTGCTTTCTCTCTCCTCCCTAATGCTCGACTCTTTGAAAAGATGTCTCCGCATCCCCACTTCCCATTTGCTCTTCAGACGACTTCAGTTCGTTTCCCCACTTTGCTAAGGAAACTACTCAGGCAGAGTTCACGTCAAACCTTGTGATTGCAAGGTCCAGTAGGATCTTGTCAATCCTCAATTTATTTGATCTCTCCGTAGCATCTGTCATGGAGAGTACTCATTTCTCCTTTAAATTCTCTCCTACCTTGGCTTCCGTAGTATCACCATCTCTCCTGGCTCTGAGTATACGAGTAGTTAAAAGCATAAACTCAACAGTCAAAGCTGGGTTCAATTCCTCTCTTACGCACTTGCTAGCTGTGTGACCTTAGGCACATAACTTAAAGTCTTTGTGCCTTGATTTTCTCATCTATAAAACAGGGATAATGCCAGAACCCCACAGAGTTGTGAAGAGGATAAGTGACCTAGTGTAAGTAGAGCACAATGCCTAGGATGTATGTTTATATCTGAATTATAATTATTCCTTCCTGTTCTCTTATCCTGGCATCTCTCCCACCCCTTAATTATTGTAGTTCCTCAAGAGTCCATTGCCTTTCCTGTAAGCTGACGATTGCAAAGTTCTTATCTCCAACCCTGACTTCTACCGTACCTGTGCTGCTTTATGCAAGTAACCATTTATATGTCTGTCTCCGCCATGATTTATTTGTCTTTGCCCCCCAGCACCTAGAGCAGTGCTTGGTGCATCATAGTAGACCTTCAATAAATGTTTTCTAAATGAAGGAACTCTTTCCAGACAATGCCACCTTAACCCCATGCCAAGCGCCCTCATCCTCTAGGCCATTCATTTGCAGCAGTAAACGGGCTTAGGCCAGGGGTGCCTGGGTGGCTCAGTCAGTTAAGTATCTGCCTTTGGCTCAGGTTCCAATCTCAGGGTCCTGATCTCAGGGTCCTGGGATGGAGCCCCGCACTGAGCCCCACACTGGGCTCCCTGCTCGGCAAGGAGTCTGTTTCTCCTTCTCCCTCTGTCCTCCCCCACTTGTGTGTGCACTCGCTCTCTCGCTCTCTCTCTCAGATAAGTAAATAAAATCTTTTAAAAAATGTGCTTAGGCCATTCTGGTTATGGATTCTCCTGACTCGTTCAAGTTTGCAAATAAATGGTAGTTTTTATTTGCTCCAGACATACCCACTGTATTAATCAGGGTCTTGGCAGAAATAAATGGCACACTCAAACTGGGCATCTTGATGAGATTTAAATAAAGGGCATATTTATAAAGATAAGGCAGGATTTAGGAAAACCGTCAAGGAAGAGTGCAGTACCCCAGGGCTAAAAATAGCTGGGAGCTGGTATGACCCCTAGGCACATCAAGGGGTAAGGGGGGATTGTGGTTACTAGATCTGGAGAGTCACTCTAAGAGAGGGCTGCCTGGAGTGACCTTTGGTAGAGAGCCAACCTGTGAGGACATGGCACGGAGGGAGTCAGGCTCAGGCTCACTCTCCCTCCACCCTCTATTCTCCTCTGTATTAGTTTGCCAGCACTGCCGTAATAAAGGACCACAAAGTTGGTGGTTTAAACAACAGAAATGTACTGTCTCACAGTACTGGAGGCTAGAAGTTCAAAGCATCATTAGGGTTGGTTCCTAACCAGGAAGAGGAAGTGTCTGTTCATGCCTCTCGAGACGCTAGCTTCTAGTGGTTCCCTGACAATCTTGGTGTTTCTTGGCTTGTAGAAGCATCACCCCCATCTCTGCCTTTATCTTCACATGGCATTCTCTTCATGTATCTGTGTTCAAGCTTCCCCATTTTATGAGGACACCAGTTTCACTGGATTGAATAACCCAAATGACCTCACCCAAATGACCTCATCTTCACTAATTACATCAGCAGTGATCTTATTTCCAAATAAGGTTCCACTCTGGAGTATTTGGGGCTTAGGAATTCAACATATGAGTTTAGGGGAAGGACAAAATTTAATCCATAGTATCTTCCCATTTATGGAACCCAAACAGAAGCCAAAGCCCAAGGGAATCCATTGTATAGGCCATACAAATCAGCTTCACAAGGCACAGGGCATGGTAGAGATGGACGGAAGAGTAGGTCTGAGTGGGACAAATGGATGACATCCACTATACTCATTTTCCATAATTCCTTCCCCTAGCCATGGTCAAGGCTCTGACTCTAATCCTAGGGCCTCAAGGCTAGGGTTGAGATCCAAGCCACCAAACTTCTCACTTTTACACCCACTCAGCCATCATGTCCTGACTACATTGACTTCCTAGGGTCCATCTCCTCCATCTTCACTGAGCTATTGCTACAGCCTTCTAACTAATATCTTTGCCTCCAGTATCTCTCCTTAAACTCAGCCTGTATGCTGCCACCAGATTGATTTTCCTATTTATCCCACTCCATACCCCTAAATCTTTAGCCTCACTCTTCAGAACTTGATCTCTTCTTTGTCTAGTGTTTTCCTACGTTAGGATTAAAGTGTTAACATAATGCCAAGCACATAGTAAATACTCAATGTTTATTGAGCTATTTTTATTATCATCCCAACTGGGCTGTTCCACCGCCTAGATGTCACCTATATTTTATTCTTTCCATGTCCTTTGCTTTCCTAGACTCAAATCCTTCAGGTGCGAGTTTTTCCATCTAACCAGCTCCTTGGCCTCTAATTATCCTTCTCTAAAACCTTGTTCTCCTTCCCTCCAGCGTAAGAGGAAGTGATCTTTCTTTCCTAGACTGGAAAGCTCCCTGTGTTTTCTATCCCATTTCTTCCTGGGTGAGGTAATCCAAGCACCTTTTCCTGGCTTCTTTCATTTCCCTTGGCTCTTTTGCCTTCACCTTCAAACATGCATCAGCCTCTTGGTATTGGTTCCCTCAAGTTCCCATGCACTGCCCTTTTCTCAATCCCAAATTTCTCACACAAGTATCCCATGCTTGCTGCCTCTACACTCTTCCCATCCCCAGCCTTCTTTTCTACAGTCCCTTCCCCAAGCACGCACTCTTCTGATCCAGCTCTCTCCAAGGTCACTGATGATTTATTTGTCAGTGGCCAAATCTGACCTTTTCTGTCATCAGTCTTCTTGACCATTTTGCATATCTTAGAAGTCCTCCCTCTTCAAGGTCCATGTCAGGATAATCTCCACTGGCTTCTTTCATTTCTTTATTTTAAAATCTATGAATTCCCTGAGGTTGTCCCCATATTTATACTCTATCCTTCTTTTCCTCTACAGTTACCCTTACTCCAGAAGCTTACTGGCCATGTCCTGTGTTCAGACATGTTTTGCTTGGTTCCTCTCTACACAGAAACTCACTGATTCCACAATACCTAGCTGATAAAGTCCAAACTCCTTAGCTTAACATTTAAGGCCTTGACCAGCCTGACTCTAAAAAACCTCTTCTATGTTCTCTGAGGTTCAGGGTCCCCCTGTTGCTAACTCCAGGTCATCCAGGTAACTGGAAATTAAAAAAAAAAAACACATGAATACTTAAAAATCAAAAATAATAACAACATTAAGTTTGGGCTAAGAGCCCTAGATTTTTCTCTGTCATCATCAGAGTTGATCTAAGGTAATGATTGAAAACATGATTTTTCCAGCCTCTCTCTGGGACAGTATAGCATATGGTTACACATGCAGGTATAAGCCAGATAGTTTGGCTCCGCTATTTATTTTTGGCTGTATGCCTTCAGGCAAGCTTCTAACCTTTTTCTGACCCAGTTTCTTTTTCTATAAAAAGGGAATGGAGTATCTGCCTTATGGGATTAAGGATTAAAGTCAATAATGTATGTAAACTGTTTAAACACAGTAGTTAGTAGATGGCCAATAAATGGTTATTATCTTTATTATTGCTGCTTCACCTCTGAGCATATTCACACAATTCATTCAAGTCCTTATTAGAGCACTGGATTGAATGGGAGTCAGACCTGGCTTCCCACCAACTGTGTGGTCTCTGGCAAATCCCTTCCCTGGGCCTTGGCTTTTTCATCTGTAAAATATGGGTATGTTGCCAGGATGGGGAGGATGCACCACACACAGATTAGACTAGTGGATCTACAAAATTCCTGACGCCTCTAAAGCCCCATGGAGATAAGTCACAATGTCTCTCCAAAGGGAGTCCAATCTTATCTCCAGACAGGCAGGTCTGAGTCCTGATCTTTTTTCTTGACCTTAAGGAATTCATCCCTTTTCCAGCCTCATTTTCCCTGTTTGTAAAACAACAACAAAACAATTTTTAAAAACAAACACACGTGGGGCACTTGGGTCACTCAGACGATTAAATGTCTGCCTTCGGCTCGGGTCATGATCCCAGGGTTCTGGGATGGAGCCCCACCTCAGGCTCTTAGCAGGGAGCCTGCTTCTCCCTTGCCTGCTCAGCCTGCCGCTCCCCCTGCTTGTGCTCTTGCTCTCTCTCTGTCAAATAAATAAAATCTTTAAAAAAAAAACAAAACAAAAAACCACACGTGCTACTTCCTTCCTCACAGCATTCCTACAGGCACCAAGCTAACTAGCTCTGGCCTTATTTCTGTGCCTAAGCTTCTCAACTCCTTCCCCACCCCTGCCCACCTGCCGCCTTTCCCTTTTCTGAACGGCTCAAGTGCTTTAGGTCACTCCACCAAGATCTGCATTTCTATATCATCAATACAATCCACGTGCAGTTTTTAAAAAATTTTTTAAATATGTATTTTTGAAGTATAGTGTTATTTTAGTTTCAGGTATACAACATAGTGATTCAACAATTCTATGTATTACTCAATGTTCACCATGATAAGTGTAGTCACCATCTGTCACCATACATTATTACAATATTATTGACTATATTCCCTATGGTGTGCTTTTCATCTGTGACTATTTTATTTTTTTATTTTTAAAAAAAGATTTTATGTATTTACTTAGCACGCGCGCACGCGCGAGCATGAGTGGGGAGTAGGGGCAGAGACAGAGGAAGAGGGAGAAGCAGACTCCCGGCTGAGCAGGGAGCCCGATGCAGGGCTCAATCCCAGGACCCTGACATGACACTTAACCAACTGAGCCACCCAGGCGCCCTCTGTGACTATCTTATAACTAGAAGTTTGTACTTCTTAATCCCCTTCACCTATCTTACCCATCATCCCACCCACCTTGTCTCTCTGGCAACCATCAGTTTGTTCTCTGTATTTGTTTTTTCTGTTTTTTTTTTTCACTTGTTTTTTTGGATTCCACTATAAGTGAAATTACATAGTACTTATCTTTCTTTGACTAGTTTCACTTAGCGTAATACCTTCTAGGTCCATCCATGTTGTTGCAAATGCCAAGATCTCATTCTTTTTTATGAGTAATATTCCGTTGTATGTGTGTTTATATGTATCTTCTTTTTTTTTAAGTTTTTATTTTACTTCCAGTTAGGGAACATACAGTATTATATTGGCTTCAGGTGTACAAAAAAGTGATTCAAAAATTCCACACATCACAACAAATACACTCCTGGCGCACATCACATGCAGTTTTAAGCGTAAAGGGCGGATGAGGGGAAGCTGAGGAATGAATGGAAGCGGCTCGGGAATGCAGCGGCAGCGCAGGCCCCGCCCCCAGGCGCGCCCCGCCCCGCCCCTCTCGCTTTCAGACACCCGTTCTCTGGGGACCGGCCTTCACTCTCTCACTCTTCAAATCACGCTCCATGGCTGGATTATCGTGAGATCTGTGACTTGCACCGGAAGACCCGCCTCCTGTGCCGTAAAAGGCCAATGGGCGAAGGCGACGGTTGCGACGGTTGGGTTTTGAAGGAGCCAATGAGTGCTCGGAGCGGAGAGTTTAAGAAGCGTAGGTAGGCAGTGCTGAAGTCGGTCTGGGATTGGAACCTGCTGGGGGCTGAAGGTGAGAAGCGGTCGGGGGTCCTGGGTCGGGCGGGGCTGCGGCCAGGGTGGCCCTGAGTGAGTGGCCGGCCGTCCCAGATCGAGCACGGTCGCCTTTTCCTCCAGGACTCGGCGGGCACCCTCTCCAAGGACCCCTCCCTCTGCAGACGCTGCCATGGCGCAGTTCGTGTTCGAGAGTGACCTGCACTCGCTGCTGCAGCTGGACGCACCTATCCCCAATGCACCTCCCGCGCGCTGGCAGCGCAAAGCTAAGGAAGCCGCGGGGCCGGCTCCCTCACCCATGCGGGCAGCCAACCGATCCCACAGCGCCGGCAGGACCCCAGGCCGAACTCCCGGTCAGTGGGGTGCGGCGGGACATCGGGGAGGGAGAGAGGACAGCTGAGAGCGGCCTTCATGCCTCTTCCCCCAGGAGCCTGGTCATACTCTCTGGCTTCCCTCTCCCTGCCCCAGGCAAATCCAGCTCCAAGGCTCAGACCACTCCCAGCAAACCTGGAGGTGACCGCTATATCCCCCATCGCAGTGCTTCCCAGATGGAAGTGGCCAGTTTCCTCCTGAGCAAGGAAAACCAGCCTGAAGATAGCCAGACGCCCACCAAGAAGGTATGTGTCCCAGAGGGGCTTAAGCCACAAGGCCCGCCTGTGTAATCTGGATCATGCCATCCTGCCTCACCCTCGCCCTTTGTGCCAGGAACATCAGAAAGCCTGGGCTTTGAACCTGAACGGTTTTGATGTGGAGGAAGCCAAGATCCTTCGGCTCAGTGGAAAACCACAAAATGCCCCGGAGGGTAAGACCCAAAGTTCTTGGTTCTTGGAGGGAGGTGTCAGCCCATCCCTACAGTTGAGAGGAGATGCCTGTCTGCTCTTCCCACCTAAGAGAGGGAAGGAGAGGTGTTCATCTGACCTTTAGGCTAGGGCCACAGGGAAGAGTCCGTTGTCCCAGTGTGTGGACCCACTCCGTTGCCACAGGTTACCAGAACAGACTGAAAGTGCTTTACAGCCAGAAGGCCACGCCTGGCTCCAGCCGGAAGACCTGCCGTTACATTCCTTCCCTGCCAGACCGAATCCTGGACGCCCCTGAAATCCGGAATGACTACTGTGAGTGCAGCCTCCTCTTTGCCCATCGGATGGAGGAAGAGGGCCTGGGGAGCAGGCGAACAAGCTCATGTTCTTCCCTCTCCCTGCTCTGGCAGACCTGAACCTTGTGGACTGGAGCGCTGGGAATGTACTGGCTGTGGCGTTGGACAACAGCGTGTACTTGTGGAGTGCTACCTCTGGGGACATCTTGCAGCTGCTGCAAATGGAGCAGCCTGGGGACTATATATCCTCTGTGGCTTGGATCAAAGAGGGCAACTACCTGGCTGTGGGCACCAGCAGTGCGGAGGTGCAGGTGAGACTTGTCCCTGTGCTCCAGTTCTGCGGCGCCCACACCCAGGGGGCTTGTCGGGCGGGAGGGTGTTCGTGGCAAGTCACAGTCTGATCCTAGTGGCCTTCTCTCTAGCTATGGGATGTGCAGCAGCAGAAGCGGCTTCGAAACATGACCAGTCATTCTGCCCGTGTGAGCTCCCTGTGCTGGAATAGCTACATCGTGTCCAGGTTTGTGGTTTTAGCTGGTCTGTGGTTTTTGCCAGTTGTCCCCAGAGGTACACCTCTGAACTGAAGCAACTCCGTGCTGCTGGCCGAGTTTGGTGGCACTGACACTGAACCTCATTCCCTTCCCTCCTGCAGTGGCTCACGTTCTGGCCACATCCACCACCATGATGTTCGGGTGGCGGAACACCATGTGGCCACACTGAGCGGCCACAGCCAGGAGGTGTGTGGGCTGCGCTGGGCCCCAGATGGACGACATTTGGCCAGCGGTGGCAACGATAACTTGGTCAACGTGTGGCCTAGTGCTCCTGGAGAGGGTGGCTGGGTTCCCCTGCAGACATTCACCCAGCATCAAGGGGCTGTCAAGGTGAGAGTAGGGCTGGGTTGGGGCCTCTGCATACCCTCACCCAGAACCTGGGGACTGTTAAGGGGAGACGGGATGGTAGGATTGGATGGGACGGGATTACCCTGTGACCCCTGTAGCTCCTTGTCTGGCTCTAGTACCTGCTGACCCCACCTTTATCCTACCTAGGCTGTAGCTTGGTGTCCCTGGCAGTCCAATGTCCTGGCAACAGGAGGGGGCACCAGCGACCGACACATTCGAATCTGGAATGTCTGCTCTGGGGCCTGTCTGAGTGCTGTGGATGCTCAATCCCAGGTAGTCTTTTACCTGTTCCAGCCTCTCCCTCCCGGAAGTATTCTTACTCTGTATAGTCTTCCTTGGGCAACTGTCCCCTCCAGTGGCTTCACCAACTCTCTGCCCTGATGATTTCCAAAATTCTAACTCAGCTCTCGTTCAAGAGGTCCAGACCACACTAATGTCTGTGGCTCAACTCTAACCTCATCCCCTATAGGCGGCAACACCCTAATATGTCCTAAATTACATTTGTCACTTCTTGTCTCCCTGAAATGTGTTCTTTCTCCTCTTATATTGTTTGAGTGGGATAGAACTTTATTCAGAAATCTGCCAGACTTCCTAGAATCTTTCATCCTCCTCAGCTAGTCCCCAAAACACATCATTTTTACCTCAGTATCATTGACATGTGTCCCCTCCCCTTACGGCCATGCTTCTTCTCAGTGGAGGCCCATTGCCCTGGTCCCTCAGCATTCTTATCTCCTCCAATCTGTCCTCTGCACTGGATCTGGGTTGTCTTTTACTGTCCTAAAACCCTGCAGTAGCTCCCTGGCACCTACAGCACTCAATCCACATTGAGTAGAATGACATTTGAGGCCCTTGCTGGGGGGTCTCCCTGCACCTACTCCAGCTTTCCCTCCTTCCACCCTCATCTCCCCCATGCAGTCTTCATTCTATTCTAAACTTGGGCTCTGGAGCCAGAGTTCAAATTCTGGCTTTGCCACCTATTAAATTTGCATGTGATCTTAGGCAACTTGCTGAAATTCCTTCTGCTTGATTCCTTACCTGTTAAAATGGATAATAATTCTCTCAAAAAGCTTTTATAAGAACTGTGATGATTCAAGTCTGAGTCTGGCACCTGGCAGGGTGCCTAACACTCAAATGGACTTAGTTCTCATTTGAGTAGTGTTGGCTCTATGTTGTGCCCACATCCCAACCCCTCTCCACAGGTGTGCTCCATCCTCTGGTCTCCCCACTACAAGGAGCTCATCTCAGGCCATGGCTTTGCCCAGAACCAGTTGGTTATTTGGAAGTACCCAACCATGGCCAAGGTGGCTGAGCTTAAAGGTAGGTGCTTACCAGGTATTTACCCCAAAGATAGAAATGTAGTGATCCAAAGGGGCACCTGCACCCCAATGTTTATAGCAGCAATGTCCACAATAGCCAACCTATGGAAAGAGCCCACATGTCCATTAACAGATGAATGGGGTAAAGAAGATGTGGTATATATACAATGGAATACTACTCACCCATCAAAAAAAATGAAACCTTGCCATTTGCAATGACGTGGATGGAACTAGAGGGTATTATGCTAAGTGAAATAAGTCAATCAGAGAAAGACAATTATATGATCTCACTCATGTGGAATTTAAGAAACAAAACAGGATCACAGGGGAAGAGAGGAAAAAATAAAACAAGACGAAACCAGAGAGGGAGACAAACCATAGAGACTCTTAATCACAGGAAACAAACTGGAGGGTTGCTGGAGGGGAGGGAGGTGGGGGGATGGGGTAACTGGGTGATAAGCATTAAGGAGGGCATGTGATGTAATGAGCACTGGGTGTTATATGCAACTGATGAATCTAAACTCTACCTCTGAAACTGAAAAAAAAAGGAAAACCCATGAGGGGAACAGGTTTGAAATGAATGGTGATGAGTTTCCTTTTGAACACGTGAAGTTTGAACTGCCTCTGAGATACTAAGCTGGGACGTCAGTCAAGCAGTCTTAGAGAAGACTGATGAGCCACTGACCTCTACCTCTGAAACTAATACACTATATGTTAATTAATTGAATTTAAATTTAAAAAATGGTTCAACATTTAAAAAAGGTAGGTGCTAAGTGATCAAAGCCAGACACAAAAGGCAGGCCACATACTGTATATGACTGTTTACATGAAGTGTCCAAAAGAGGGAAATGCAAAGAGATAAAATAGATTGATGGTTGCTAGGGGCTGGGGGGAGAAGGTGATGAGGAGAGACTTTCTTTATGGAGCGATGAAATGTTCTGGAATTATTGTTGTGATGGTTGCACAACTTTGTGAATATACTAAAAACCAATGAATTATATATTTTAAAAGGATGAATTCTATTATCTCAGAAGTGTTATAAAAAACAAAAAAGGTAGGTGGCCCTCAATATTGGGAGGCTGGAGGTGTGTCTGCATTCATATGCACTGCTCTCCCTCCTCACGCCTCAGGTCACACTGCCCGGGTCCTAAGTCTGACCATGAGCCCAGATGGGGCCACCGTGGCCTCAGCAGCAGCAGATGAGACCCTGCGGCTATGGCGCTGCTTTGAGCTGGACCCTGCGCGGCGGCGGGAGCGGGAGAAGGCCAGCGCAGCCAAGAGCAGCCTCATCCACCAAGGCATCCGTTAAGGACCAACTCATCACCTCAGTTGTTTTCAGGGTTTTTTTATTTTTCTAATAAAGTCATGTCTCCCTCTCTTCTTGCATGACCTCTGTCCCAGCAGCCTTACCAGAGGCTCCTCTCTACTGTCCTCAGCCAGAACCATCCCTCCTGTTTGCAGGCAGGGCTAGCACTTCTTCCATTCACACATGTAACACACAGCCTTGGTGGTTTCCTCTGTCACTTTTAATGAAGACCTAAGTGAGTGAGCAGCCTCCACAGGCTGTATTCCCAGGACCCCCCCCCCCCACCCTGACCTTTGGCCAAGAAGCTTCTGCTTCAGTGTGGGGTAGAGAAGGAGGGATCATAGGTCCGCAGTGACAGATTATTGCTGACCTCCAGTGTGAGGAAAAAGGCCACAAGACCCTGGTGGGGGCCAGTCCTGAGTGCTCCTCTCCCAAGTTTAAGGCAGGGAGGGGGAAATAAGTGTCCAGCCCTTTCAGCCCCCAGCTCTGGAGTGGCAGAGGGCAATGAGGCCATGTCCTTGGAGCTGGCCAGGAGAAGTGGGTGAGGAACGGAAGCTGTGGTCCCTGTGTACCAGCTGTGGGGAGGGGAGGGCCGATCCCCTGCTCAGTCCTGACCACTTAAGCCCTGGTCACAGGTCACCGGTGTAGGTGGGGAGAAGTCAGATGCTGCCCAAGGCGCAGTCCTGAGGCACTTAGGTGGGCACCTAGCTAGGCCACATTTCTCATTTGGCCTTGACTTTGGCGGTACCTGGAGCTCCATTTTGCTGAAGTACACGGGGCAGCCGCTTGCCTTTGGTGTAAGAGTGATACCAGAAATTGGAGAAAAGCATGAAGAAGATGGTGCCGTACATCCAGATGAGGTGGATGATGAGTGGGTACTGGTAGTTACAGCTAGACATGAAGTAGTATTGAGAGATGTGCAGCGAGACCAGGACGAACTGGATCTAGAATAGAAAAAGGCAAGGGTCAGAGGAACAGTGAGAGGCGGTAGAGAAAGACTGCATGTTGAATGCGGAGGCATGGGGTCAAAGGTGACGCAGGTTGAATAAAGGTAGGATCCAGACCAGGAAGGAAGGTTGGGGGGATGGTTATGGGCCAGGCCCCTCACCAGCTGGATGGCTGTCATGTGCTTTTTCCACCACAGGTAGGGCTGAGCCACCGGGCCGAGGGCGGACAGCCCATAGTACAAGTACATGACGACATGCACAGAAGAGTTGATCATGGCGTGGAAAGAGCCCATTCCTCCTGTCAGGGGACAATGAACCAGGTCAGGAAGAGTCGAGCTGCTGGTCCTCAGTGCCTGCCCCTCTTCCCCCCAGTGGCCTTCACCACTCACCCGGGGCAATTTTTACCCCCCACCACCAGCTCCAGGGAAGCACCGAGTGGTGGAAGACATGTAGGAAGGTCACCTGTCCATCTTTTTTCCGGAGAATGAAGATCACCTGAGAAGAGTGGGGGAAATGGGTTTCAGAGCCAGGGCCTCTCTTTCTCCCCCCGGGTCCTCAGAAATCTCCTATAACCACTCACCGTGTCCATCAGCTCGATGAACTTGGAGAAGAGGAAGAGCCAGGCCACTCGAACCATCTGCAAGAAGCCAGGCAGACTTAGGACCCCCATTCTACTCCCAAAAACTTCCCTGAACTGGCCCATAAGCCCAGGGCACAGCCAAACTGCTATCCCCAAGGTGCTTATAACCTAGCTGCCCGCCCACCCCCCCCCCCCCCCCCCCCCCCCCCCCGCCCCCCCCTACCCCTAGTGCCTCTGGACTGTTGGAATAGTCCACAGGATCACAGCGCCAGGTGTAGGTACTCAACCAGCCAGACATCAAGAACTAGGAAGGGGTGTGGATTAGACCACCAGGGATCCACCCTGCCCAATCCCTCCTGCTATCTAGCTGAAGAAATGGATCTGAGCCTCTCTGGAAAGGAGATGCCATGCTCTGACCCCAAGGCCTGCCCCTTATCCTGCCAGCAGGATTTAAAACCTAGGTATCCCAGAGGCCCACCTCATAGACAATGTAGAGGGAGAGCGCCACCAGTGAGAAGTTGTAGACAATCATGAAGCCCCGGAGCTGGAAGGGCTTCCGATTGGCCATGATGCGAGGCCCAAGTGAGAGAACGAAGTATATGTAGGTCAGGAGGATGGAGGTCATTAGCAGGGGGGACCCCATCAGAGGGTAGCCCTGGATCCGAGGATCTGTGGATAAGGGTCAAGGAGTCAGAAAGAGTCACAGGGTCCAAAGGGTCCCCACCAGGTGTACAGGCATGGGGTCGGGTCACAGAGGGTCAAGGGGTTCGCAGGGACTCTCCAGTAAGAGACAGCCCTAGATCCAGGGATCCTGGGGCAGGAGGGAGGACAGCATCTTACCTGCATACTTCATCATCTCCTGGTACAAGTTCACAACCGCCTCCATCCTGGCTAAAGATTCTGGGGAGGGATGGGGGGTGGGTGTCAGGGCCAGCTGTGCCCCCATTCCACCCCTGACCCACAGACAGGACACAGACCAGATGAGACAACTCCCGACACCTCCTTGCAGAAAGGACAGAGGAGGGAGGGGAAGGAATTGCCGGGACCGGAGGTAGGAGGCATGGCTTCCCGTGCAGCCTGCCTGCCTGCTGGGAAGAGCTGTGCCGCCCGCCTCTCCACACCTCACTCGCCTCGCTCACTCCCTGCTCCGCCACCGAGATTCTTACCACCCACCCTCACCTCCCCTCTTCCTCCACAGGGGAACTCTCCATTTCCGGTCTCTCTCCGGAGAATCTTACCTCTCCTCTCCAGAATGACTGCCTCTCCCTTCCCCACCAGTCTCCCACCTCTCCAGCGGGAGATGGTCCTTTTTCTCCCCAGGGATCCTCCCCTTCAACCACTCCGATCCACCTTCGGGATGCTCGCCCCCACAACCCCCCCACCCCTGCCCCTTTCTCCTCTCCTCTGCCCTCCCGGGCTCTCACCTCCAGAGACTCTCTCCACTCCCCGCTCCCCTCCTCTCCGGCACTCCCCTCCTTCCCTTCCGCTCCCAATCCTGGCTCTAGGAGACTCCTGCCCCGGCGGCTCCACCTGTCCGACTAGATCTGGAAGCGCCCCGCCCTCCACCCCCTGCATTGCGACATGGGGTGGAGGGTGGGTCCAGGCCACAGGTCAGGGCCTGGAGGAGCAAGACCCACCAGGATTGAGAAAGCCAAGAGTAAAGTATGGGACTCACCGCCCACCCACCCTGGATAGCCTGATGAGCTAAGGCTCTAGCTTAGTTTTGAGCCAGAAACCTCGCAGGGCTCCAGCCCAGGCCTAGCCTTGGCCCAAAGAGAATTGTTGAAAACCCACACCCAGCATCCTCTCCTAAGCTAGCCACAAATTCTCAGTTTGTCCTGCTTCAGAATGGGTACAATCACCCTTCTCTCCCTGGGAGGGGCAGCGAGGCCAGTGGCATGTGAGGAGGTGGGTGAGTGGGGGAGGTCTCAGGAATCTTCCCCTCCCTTAGGGAGGGTCCTAATGAGCCAGGCCCTCTCCCCCTCAGAACCTGAAGGAATGTCGGGGGAGGGCGCACTTGGACACAAAAGCCTCAGCCCAGACCCAGGAGAGCCTGGGATGCCAAGGCTGTCCCAGAGAGGCAAGGCATTTCCCCAACCGGCCAGGGTAGCAGATGCTCTGCGAGCTGCCTGCATTCTAGTCTGCCAGGTCCCCTCTGTCCAGGGAACAAGCCGTGCAGGCACTAAGTGAAGAATATCCACCTTCTGACATCTCCGCGAGGCCATCCGCGTGCCCCTCACACACTCTGCTGGGCACACGTCCCACAGATGCTCTCACAGCCTCCATGGGGACCCCCAACTGCCCCCACCATGGTCAGGCCCCAAGTCCTCCCTCTCGCACAGCTCTCCCCGGCACCAATGACAGGCCGACCCAGGGCTGGCACACCTATGTACACGCAGGGCCCACACACCTCCTGCTGGCATTCACCACCCCCTCTGACACACCACCCAAACAGCCTCCATGGACTCTGACATGCAGAGTTTCTGATACTCAGACCCACTCCTAACTCCATTCACACTGGCAACACACCCAAAACACTCACACGGCCGCCTTCCCTGGTCCTGCACTACCACGTTCAAATGCTCATGCTCACACCCCCAGGCCCACACACAGCTTTACTCACACGTACGTGAGTCACAGATAAATGTGGTCACAGACATAAACTCAGACACCCCACTTAGAGATGAATGAACATAAAGTCACCCTCACCACATGCAGACACACCTGCCTTCGGTCTTGCACACAGATCTCTTTCATGGACGACAATCATCATTCATTCATTCACAATCAGATCTCGTTGGCTGCCTCTTCTGTGGCGGGGCCTACTGACAGAGGCCTGTGCTCACACACAGTTCCTCCCTGACCCATGTGAGCCTGCCAGCTGGTTATCTCTCCCGCTCTCGCAACCACCACCTCAAGTTCACCCCCCGCCCCCCAACAAACACTCATGCCCCCTGGAGGTCAGCAGTGGCTCCAGGCTCTGGAAAGGACCTCTCCCCCTGCTTGAGGAGCACTGGGTGTGTCCCTGGTAGGGGAACTCAGGCGGGTGCTTCCTTCCTTTAAGATGGATGGAAGGGAAAAGAAGACAGGCAAAGGAGGGGGGGAGGGGAAGGGAAAAGAGAAGAACTGGGAGCAAAGGAGAGGGAGAGGAAGAGCCTAGAGGGACAAGACCAGGAGGTGGTGGAAGAAAGCCTAGGTTTAAGCAAATAGGGGCCGGGATCGGAGGGAGGCTGCCAGCCAGGCCCGGCCCCAGAGAGCTGGGACCTCCCACCCACGGTCCCAGGAACAGCCTCGCCCACAGGCTGGGCAGGGCAGGGCAGGGCAGGGCCAAGCGGGCAGGGTGCCCGGGCACGTGGACAGCCCGCCCGTGGAAGGTCCAGACTCACCAGTGGGGGGCCAGGCGGGCAGCAGTGAAGGGCTCAGAGGGAGCAGGGCCAGAGAGAAGTCCCCAGGGCCAGCCTGCCTGCCACTTCCTCATCTGCTGGGCCGACTTTCTGTCACCAGAGGGGGACGGGGCGGGCCGGGCGGGGGGCGCCTGCTGATTGGCCCCGACTCGGCTCGGCCCGAGGGGCGGGCGCAGGGGCGGGCCGCCAGATTCCGGGGCAGGAAGCACGCCCAGCCAGGACTCCCCACCCCTTCCCTCGGCAACGCGCCGCCGGCTCGGTCGGGTCGCCCTGGGCCGGCCCTAGCTCGCCGGAGGTGCACCTGGCTTCTTCCTGACACTCAGCCTCATTCTGGGACCTCCAGTGACTGTCCACCAACGCGACCAACACATCTTCTGTCCGTCGCAGGCCTACCCAGCTTGGGACCCTGCGGAAAGTTCCAGGCCTCAGCAGCCCTTTCCTCCAGAGCTCTCTCTCCAGGGGGTGGTGGGAGGGTTGGGCGGGAGGCAGCACGTGTGTGCTAAGAGCTAACCAGGGGTAGCAGAGAGGTCTCAGCCGGAGGGAGCAGCTGGGCAAGGAAGCCTTCTCGAACAGCCCATAAACTTGGCTGAGCCCTAGCATTAGGAACTGCTAAGAGGACTTCACAGTGGGAGAATACAAGTGGCCTGGGGCAGGAACAGTGAATCACTGGCTAAACTGGCCTTGAAGGTATTGAAAGGAAAAGAAAGGGAAGTGAGGCCAACTATGGCTAAATCTAGTAGGACGTGAAGGCCAACCCGGGCAGTTTGGTTTTATTCTGGAAGCAGCACAGAAAGAGTCAAGATTCCCGAGGCTACAGTCAGGCTTGTATGATCACATACTTACTGAGCTCCTACCATGTGCAATAGTGTGGTAAGTGCTAGTGACAACAGGGGTGAAGGAGGCAGATGCTGCTGTCCCGGCCCGGGGTTTACGGGCTAGCAGAGTCACGTCACTCTGGCAGCCAGGGCAATGAGCTTATTGAGGCAGACCAGGTGAGAGCTAACAGCCTGACCTAAGAAGCTTTGGAAACTGATGGGATGTGAGTGACAGACACTGGAGATGTCCCCAAGACAGGTGAACTGACTCTCTATACTTAGCTGTCTATCCAGCTTCCTGCACTCCCCTCCCAGCTCCACACACTCACCCACTAGACTGAACTGGGGTGAGGACTAAGTTTGAGCGGCTCCTGGAGCGGTGCTTTGCATCTCGTGACCCAGTAACTGCTTGTCGGGTCGGACGGTGTAAATGTGGACAGAAGGGAATTCAGAAGAGACCGTGGTTTGGGAGAAATAATATGCTCATAAATGGTGGGATGCCGTGTAGTTTAGTCTTAGAGGTAAGAGGTCAGAGCCAAACTAGATCTATGATCCAGCCTGTGAGCAGCTACCCTTGAAAGGAAAGAGAATTCAAAAGGCTCAAATTTCTTAGCGTTATAACATTAA
Source organism: Neomonachus schauinslandi (assembly GCF_002201575.2). Classification (NCBI taxonomy): domain Eukaryota; kingdom Metazoa; phylum Chordata; class Mammalia; order Carnivora; family Phocidae; genus Neomonachus; species Neomonachus schauinslandi. Next base: position 33,138,736 of record NC_058406.1, read on the forward strand.
GGCCTCCCTGATCTGGCCCTCAGCCTCCCATTCTACCTGTGTTACTCTCCTGTGCTAGGCTTTAACTGCTCCCCAAGGATGTCTGCGTCTTTCACACACTCCCACCCCTCCAAGCCTTGTCCCCTGGCTCAATACAAGGAACACACAGCTCTCCCAGGTAGTAATCCCCTCCTCCGCGCACTGCTCCCCCAATCCTACAGCAGTCCTACAGTGACGCAATTGTCTGCAACCTCCCCCACTCGAAGTTCCTCTCAGCCAGAGGCACGTGGTAGTCGGCTCCGTATCTCTTGCAGCTGGGCCCACTGGCTGGCTCATTTGATCCTTCAGAATGTTTGTGGAGTGAATATTAGAATAAATGAGACTGTGAGAAAGGCAAGAGAGGTCGAAGGACCCAGAGTCAGGCGGGGAGGACGGTGAGGATTCAGAAGGCTTTCTACTTCCCTGGGGGTGGCAGTCTCCCTTGAGTCAGTAGATATTTGTTGAAAGCCTAATGTGTTCCAGGTATACTTTGGTGGCTTTGGGGTCACCCCTGACTCCGCAGGCCTGAGTTTAAATCTTCCAGTGAGTACCTGCGTGACCTTCGGCAAACTGCCGAACCTCTATACAATGGCAACTGCAGTGCCTCCCCCATCCTCGCGAAGCGTGAAGGAGCTGGGCCACGTGCAGCGCTTAGCCCTGCTTCTGGGCTCAACATTTCAGACAGGGTGCGGAGCAACCCATACGTCAAGAACATACCACTGCCGAAAACCAATATGTCAGTCTTGTGTGTGGACTCATGAGCACTGGTTCGACAGATGCTTCCTCAGCGCTTACTGTATGCACACGCTGCTCGGAGAGCTCTACTGAGAGGTTGTGCATTCGAACAAAGCAGACGACCAGAGAGGATGTGCAGTCACCGAGGTGAAAGGCAGGGAACTTCAGCTACCCATTTATTCACCTGGGCCCCAGTGGTAAATGAGCACAGCATGCCGTCAGTCAACGCTGACGGACTACATGAGTGAACATGCACCAAGACTCACTTCGCTCAGTTCCTGTCCTAGTCCTGGGCAGAAGCATCTCTGATAAGAGATCACCTGGCCCCACATCCTACCAAATGGCGTCTCCACAGCCCTGGGTTTCCTGCAAAACACTCCAAATCTAGAGGAGGAAACCAATCATAGTTAGCATGCGGCGAGTGTTCCCACAGAGATAATGGCTTATGAAAGCACTGAGGAGGGGCACCCTACCCCAGGGTGGGGGTGAGTTCTTGAAAGCTTCACAGAAAGGACACTAAGCTGAATGTTGAAGGGCACTTTCTAGAAAGCAGGGAAACGCATTCCAGGCAGAGGGAAGCATGGGTGTGAAGGCACAAAAGCAAGAGATGTGGCGGGTTTGGGGAGCTCTAGGTAGTTCGGTGTGGCTCCAGCTCAGAGGGCAGAGAGGTCAGGGCGGGAAACACAGGCAGGAATCAGTTTATACAGAGCCCTGAATGCCATGGTAAGTGTGGATTTTGTTGTTTATGTTTTTCAGCCCTGGCTGCACACAATCACCTGGGGAGCTTTTAAAATATCAATGTCTGGCTCTTACCTTCAGATTGATTCTAATGGCTGTTTTTGACGGGAAGAGGCTTGAGCATGTTTATGTGCGGTGTGGAAGGAGACAATGGGTTCCAGCATACACACGGAGGGATTAGCCTTTGGCTAAGGAGAACACCTCACAGACTGACATGTACGGAAAAGAAGGGTAAATTTGTCAGGGGACTGGGAGAGGAGGTCATTTGGGGCCTGCAGAGAAGCCAGGTGGAAGGGGCAGGCTGATAAACTGGAGAAACTGAAGGGGTCCAGGAACTCACAGGCTCGATAAGTATGAAAGCCAGGTGTTGGAGAGGGGGGTGCAGGGGAAGGAGCCCCAGTCCAACAGCTAAAATTCCACCTCCTTCATGGATCCTTCCTGACTAACTGGAAGTGAGGTGACTCCCCCCGGGGTCCCACCCTGACTCACTGCTCACTGACTGCTCTCTTAGGGGCCCTTCTCCATGCTCATTCCCCAGAAGATAAACCACTGATTATTTTCTGCAAGGGTTCAGTCTGAAAACCACCATCCATGTGAACGCAAACAACTCCGTTCCCATGATTATCTGAGGCTTTACATGTTTCAGCAGAAATATTAAAAGGAACTGGGATCAAAGAAGCAGGAATAGCAATGAGAAACAAATGGAAAAAGGCATGCCTGTGTGTGTACGAGCAGGTGGGCGAACAGGTGGAGCAGTGGAGGGGACAGAGCATGGGAGATGTGGGGAGTCGGCTAAAAATGATAGGAACTGAGGGTCTAGGCTAACGGACACCAGGAGTGGCACGTAGAGATGAAAGCAGTCTCTTGGGGGCTGTGTCAGGCTTCTCCCCTCCCCATCCTGTAAAGGACAAAGGGCACTTTCTACACAGTCGCCACACAGAGGAGTTGGGGGGGAGGGCTGAGTCTGTGAGGACAGGGGAGTGAAGAGAGGGTGAAGGGGTTGTCAGTTAATCATTCTGCATATCCTTGGGCCTTCGCCCACTAGCTAGTGTCCTCCACCTAAGGCTGAGACCTCTGCTGAAGGAACCAGAGCTGGAAAAACATCCAGCTGGCAGAAGGGGGAGACTGTGCGTGAATACTCGTCACATCTGTCCATTGGCAGCCAATGCCTACACACTGTGGGTAGCATGCAGTGCTCACTGAACAGAACTAAAGAAACTCAGGTATGGGAAGAGGGCTGTGATAGAACCTGCAGAAAAGGCTGTGGAGAAGGAAAAGGGGAGACTTTTGCTTAGGGGACAAACCAGGGGAGGTTATCAAGATGAGGGAAAGACAGTTAGCCAGATCTGGAAGATGTGTTGAGAGGGGCCAAAAGGGGAAAAGAGAAAGCGTAGCTTATTATTCACTTATTATTCTCTGGCAAGAATGGGGCCCTAAGAGCTGCTTTCCATACGTTCTTATGGTTCAGTCCTATAACTACTGTTATCGCCACTTCATGGGTGGAAAGAATTGAATCAGAAAGGGTGATGGATTTTTCTCAAGGTCACATGGCAAGTAAGGCAGAAGCAACACTGGTGTTCCAGGCCAAGGAAAAAGTGTGGACAAAGGGATGGAAGGAGGAAAGCACAGCACAGATACAGGGAATTGCTACACCTGACTGTGCTTGGCCAAACCATACACTGAATAAGAGGCCTTTATATGCCAGAAGATGAAAAAGTTGGTTGGTCCCAAGTGAAAGAATGAGGAGTTTTGTTTGTACTGGGGCATCCCTAAGAATTTTAAAAAAGGGGTTATGATCCCCATTGTTCTTTAGAAAGACAAACCTGGGGACAATATATCACTAGGAGGAAAGGAGAGGAAAGGGAGCCAGCTGAGACCAGCTACAATGCACAGGTATGATGTACACACACACACACACACACACACACACAGCTGTGACACACAGAAGGCCTGAGAGCATAGAGCAGACAGAGGACACAGAATTGACAGGAAGGTGGTCATGCTGGATAACTCAGGTGGAGCAGAGTGGAGGAAATGAATGCATTTGGGGACATATGGAGTGTGAAGTAAGATGACACATTCCATAGGTAATCTTTTTTTTTTTTTTTTTCTTTTTACAGAGAGAGAGAGAGAGACCGTGAGAGAGGGAACACAAGCAGGGGGAGATGGGAGAGGGAGAAGCAGGCTTCCCGCGGAGCAGGCAGCCCGATGCGGGGCTCGATCCCAGGACTCTGGGATCATGACCTGAGCCGAAGGCAGACACTTAACGACTGAGCCACCCAGCGCCCCTCCATAGGTAATCTTAAACACAGTTCTGGAAGTTTAGAATGGACAGGGCTCGAGGAAAAAAAAAAAATCCAAGGATTCTCTGAAATCACATAAAGTGGACTGTGAGAGCTCACTTTCCCAGCCCCTTGCTTTCATTTCCTTTAAGGAATTCCTGCCCCCGCTCCACTGGCCTGTTAATCATGGTGTTCTCCCAGTTTCCCCCAGTCCGAGCTCCTAACAGCCCAGAATCCAAGCAAGAACAGTCAGAGTTCCTGCATGAGATGAGCCCTACTGCTGCAGAGTGCCAAAATAGAGAGAGAGCCTCAGATATCCAAGCCCCCTGCAGCCAGTCACCCTTCAACCCTCCATCTGAATAACCCAAATATAATCGGGTCCCCCTCTCTGTTTTTGGTTAGGCTAGTTTAATTGTAATGTGCTATAATCAAAGCAGTCTAATATACCATGATGCAATAAAAAATGAAATTGCTCAGGAGAGAGTAGGGGAAGAGAATAGTAGTTAACATTTGAGTGCTGACTATACCTCAAGGGCCTTTTATGCCCTTCTAAGAAGTTTGGACTTTACCCAGTAGAAAATTACGAGCTACTTAAAGGTTTCACTTTAATTTTAAATATGTTCAGTTGAAGGTACCCTTTTGAGGTCTGGGCTATAATCCCATTTCACAGAGGTGGAAACTGGAGTTCTTGGAAGGGAGGAAACTTGCCTCAGGCCACACAATGGATGTGTCCAGATCAGGTATAATTGAAGAATGGTCGAGTGTACAGGGAAGGAGGTGGTAAAGACCTGATAGGAGTGACACTGGAAGGATAAACAAGGGGACTGGCAGCAGGAAAGAGAGAGGGCAGACGGTCCAAGTAGAGGGTAGAGCCTCTACGGGCAGTAGACGTGTGACACAGCACCTCACTCCCGGGTCCTAGCTCCAGCTGACAGTACTTACAGCTTAGTGGCAAGAACAGTGGAGTTGCCGTGACACAGCAAGGCCTGTGGGACTGGTGGTGAGTGTGAAGAGAGGCAAGCACAAGCTCTGATCTGTGATACCTGGGGAATTACAACAGCAGCCCGTGAAGACCCGAGCCCAGACCTGGTAAGCATGGACAAATGAGGAGGGAACGCATCACAACTGCACAGAGAGATCTTTGCATGGTGTAGGGCCCCCTTTAGGGACAGAATTGTAGGCAGACTGCGGAACTGAGCCTTCAAATGGTTGGACAGGAGATACAGTTTAGGAGGGGGGACAAAGAACATTTCAGGTGAGGGAGCTTGTCATTCGGCCTCAAAGCAAAATGACACAATTTAAGAGACCAAACTGGGCTTTAATGGGAGAGTATGGGTGTCAACTAAGTGGGAGAAAAAAAAATCACAAAACTAGATTCAAAAATGACTTATGACACCAGGTAAACCAATGTAAAAATGCTCTGCATTCGGTGCTGAAGAGACACTGTGGGGGATGAGACATGCACAAAGGATCTCTCAGGAGGCTGAGCTCCTGAGGCTGAGCATGACGTCAGCATAGACAAGGTGCACAGGGAGGAAGATGTTGTCCTCATAAAGGGATTGATCAATCATTGGTTTAAGCAACAATTACGGACAGCAGAGTTCTAGACGCTATCCTGAGGATAGCGAATATTTATCAAGCTTTTATTAAGCACTATTCTGAGCACTTAGTATGTATTAATCTATTTAAACATTACAGCAACCCTACAATATTGCCACTAATATCATCATCCCCAGGAATAAGGAAACTGAGGCACAGAGGTAAATTAACTTTCCCAAGCCACACAGCTAGTAAGTGGCAGAGCTAGGCAGTCTAAACCTGCTCTTTTAACCAAAATGCTACATTATTCTATCTCCCCCCAAGTCAACTAAATCACACTACTGATAATAGCAGCAGCTAGCGGGGCGCCTGCGTGGCTCAGTCGTTAAGCGTCTGCCTTCGGCTCAGGTCATGATCTCAGGGTCCTGGGATCGAGCCCCGCATCGGGCTCCCTGCTCGGTGGGAAGCCTGCTTCTCCCTCTCCCACTCCCCCTGCTTGTGTTCCCTCTCTCACTGTGTCTCTCTCTCTAAGTGAATAAAAAAAAAAAATAGTAGCAGCTAGCATTTATAGTGTTTACGGTGGGCCAGGTGCTATAGTATGCCAGACATACACATTCATGCCAAAGATCACCTAGCTCCCAGGTAGATGAACTGGAATTCAAACCCTGACAGTTCAGGGTGCTTGAACTTGGAGGACAATAAAGAGCATAAAAGAGGAGGTAACTGACCTTACTTACTTAAGAGTGGCACTGAGTTGTGCCCACACTGGGTTGTCAGAAAGCTTCACAGAAGACTGGCTCATGGGCTGAATTTTGAAAGATGATTGGGTATTCATCAGACAGAATGATGGGGCAAAATGTTACTTGCAGAGGGAATGGTAGGACAAAAAGAACGGAGGCTAGAAAGAGTTTGTTCATTTCAGGAAACTTCAAGCAGCTTGTATGGCTCGAGAACAGAGTGGGCAGCAGGACAAGAGAGAAACTAAGTCAGGAGAAGTCAGGGGGCCAGATCACACAGAATCTTCCTTGCCTTCCCAGGAAATTTGAGATGTTTTTCAGACTTTTTCAATGAAGTAAATGTAATGGCAAAAAAGACAGAAAGAAATATCCCCCAGGAAATCCAATGGCTTACTCTGAACCCCTTCAGACTAGTAGGAATTCCTTCAAGTCTATTTTCTCCTAATAATGCATACATGATAGTTTTTTGGTCTCTGTTTAAATTACTTACCCTCAAGAAAATGAGTGTTCCAGGGTGATTTGACCCAAGGACTTTCAGCATGCCTGGCACACCAACCTGCCAGGTGCATGGACTCCAGTTTGAGAAACATGGGGAGGGAACTATCAAAAGGATTTTAATCAAAGGAGCAATGTGATCCGATCAGCAGTTTAGAAAGACCTGGCAGCCATATCAAAGATGGGTGGGAGTGGGAGACAGGGAGTCTGAACAACACTTTTAGGGAAAGAGGCCCAGGGCCTAAAATGCAGGGCAGGATGGATAGATATTAGGGAGCCAGAAGAGATAGGATTTGGCACCTGGGGGTGGGACACAGAGAGGGAAGGGTTTAGGATGGCTTCCATAGACCTGGCTTAGGTCACACCCAGGAAACTAGGAAAAAAAAAAAAAAAACAGGTTCAGAGGGAAGGATGCCTGGACTTGAACATTCAGAATCTGAGGTACCTATGGATCCTAGGGGCAGAGAGCTCTGAGCTGAAAATAAAAGTGGTGGTCACAGAGACAGTGGGCAGAGGGATAACAGGCCAAAAGATGCAGAAAAGGAATGGTCAGAGACATAGGGGCCAAGTGGGGACAAAGAGATGAAAAGGAAATGATCAGCACTAGGAAACGCCATGGAGATCAAGTAAGATGAGCCCTGAAAAAATTCTGGATTTAGCCAGTAGGTCAACATACATCCCTTAGTAATTTCTCTGGACAATAATCAGGAGTTGACCCAGGGTGAGCATTTGGAAGGATTCAGCCTCCGTCCTGCCTGGTGCTGGGATCAGCTCACACGGCTCCTATGTCCACAGGGCACAGAGAATACATTGTCCGTAAGGAGGATTATTCTGTACAAGAAACTCAGACAAAGGGAGAGGTTGTTCCCAGCTGCCTGGGGGAGGTGAGAATGGGTGGGAAAAGGGACCAGCCTTGCACTAGGACATTCCTGCAGAGTTCAGCTTCCTCCCTGACAGCAGGACAGGAGGTGAGCAGTCTACACCTCCAGCTCAGTCGTCAAGACAGAACCCATTATGAAGCTGGAAGGAGCACTTGGCTACAACCTATCGATTTTCGCTGTTTCAGAAGAAAGTACAAGGTTAAGTAAAGTTGGCTAGGTAGGGCAGCAGTAGACATCAGAAGGGGTAGAGAATGGGGTGACTGGGGTAATGAGTGAAAGGGAGGTTCAACAATGACAGAATTCCAGCGACAGGGCAGAGCTGGACACGGGCCAGTCCTAGGCAATGGCAATGGCCCACGCATATATGGATTAAGTAAGCTTTCTTAATGTGCTTTCAGCGGGATGAACTCTGCACTGCAGTAAGATCTCAGGATTTCACAGTGCTTCTTTCTCCATCCTAGGCATAATCCCAAGAGACGATGGCCTAATCTCATTTTCCAGGGGCCCTGAGAGTAGGAGAAAGCACAGTCCCCAGGCAAAACAGAGAAGTCAGAAACAGAGGAATACCCCCAAAGTAGAGCAAGAGAGCCATCTTTTACAAATCCTAAATCTGAACAACTAAGCACATCACGTCCTCTTCTTCAAAGGGAGCACCGTATATATTCATTCCTGAGGGAATGGAGGGAATGCGTGGGTGAGGAGAGGGAGATACTTTCCATGGAGGCATTTACCAGGTTGTGTGGGTCCCAAAGTTGGCAATGCTACATAGGTGTGTGTACTCCAGAGGATGTGGGGATAGGAGGGGGTCGGAAATGAGAACGTTGTGTTTCCAGAGTAAAGAATATAAAGATGTGAGTGCCTCCAGAGTAAGGAATGTTTGCGTAAGGGCCCAAGATGTAGGTGAGGTCCTGCACATGTTCCTGTTGGGGCAGGAGGACATTTCCACTCCGGGAGGACAAGGAACCCATTTCAAATATTATGGTGGGAATGAAGGTAGTATTAGTCTGAGACAACAAAGGAACTTGGGGTTGGTGCCTCTCAATAGGAGGGAATCTTCTGGTGGAATTAAGGATGGCAGTCACCAAAAGCTCCTTCAAGGGTTTTAGAGGCGTACAACTTGAATTTTATCCAATGTGACAGTTAGCTTTGACGCTTCCAGCAAGGAGGGAAACGGTAAGAACATAAGGAACACTTGAGCGGGCTGACAGAGCAGTAAGGCAGCACTGCTGAAGTGGGGGGAAGGTCTGGCATTGCCTCAGAGCTGATAAAAGGACTCCCCACGCTGTTGGGTCGATGACCACTGAACTCTGCGGATACCATCTCTTGTCTTGATGGGGCAGGAATGGATGTGACACTGGGGACTTTTCCAGTTCTTTGCTGCCACAGCCTGGCAGAATTCTGCCCAGCACCAAGCAAATGCCGAAGCACTGCTGTGTGACCGAAGAGAACAGAAAAAAGGCAGCTGGAAGGTATGAGCAGGCCCTCCTCATACCGCTCAGGACTTTTACATCAAAGCTAATCAAAGCTAAGAAAACATCTTATGGAGAACAAATTAGAATTGCCTTGCAGCAACTTTGAAAGTCTCCGACATATGGTCTCTGATCCCTATATAGCTCCCTCATAAATAGCTGTCAGCTAACCCCGACACGGTGGCCATCAATTTAAATAACTTTATTCAGGGAGGGGCACCTGGGTGGCTCAGTCGTTAAGCGTCTGCCTTCGGCTCAGGTCAGGATCCCAGGGTCCTGGGATCGAGTCCCGCATCGGGCTCCCTGCTCGGCAGGAAGCCTGCTTCTCCCTCTCCCACTCCCCCTGCTTGTGTTCCCTCTCTTGCTGTGTCTCTCTCTGTCAAATAAATAAATAAAATCTAATAAACAAACAAACAAACTTTATTCAGAGAAACCCTTTGGTCTTCTCCTGACTTAAACCCTGCCCCTCCCTGCAAAGGAGCAGCGAGAAAGGCAGCTTAGGCTGCAGACCCAACTCACGCTGCTCTTCAGCTTTATGCAAAGCAGGCAAAAGTCCTGGTGGCTATCCCCACCCACCAGCAATCTGGCTCTTATTTGAGTTTCAGTGGACTGGAGGAAAGCCATCCTGGCTGGAGGCCAGGCAGTAGGCATATTATGAGGCCAACTAAACCCTGAAGAAATCCCTTTCTTACACAGTCCCACCTGGAAGAGCCACTTCCTGGGAAGCCCCCACCTACCGGACCTGTGACATCTTCTTTCATGTGTATGGGGTGAGGTAAAGGATAGTCGACTTTGTGACTATTTCCCAGGTAAGAGCTGAACTGGCTTCTTAGAGGAGAGAAGGAGGAGAGCAGACTCACACTTCACCAGAGCTGCAGGTGGGCCATTTGACCCAGCCCAGAAGCTTCAATGCCCGTAGCTCGGAGAGATGGCCAGGATGGAACCTAGGCAGGAGGCCTGCAGAGCCTGCACGCCCCTAAGGACATACAGAGGCTACGACAGTTTCTGGCCACACAAAGTAAGCACAGGCTTTCAAACATAACAGAGCAGCCTGTGATCTTGGGTCCATCAGCTCACCACTGACGTGAAGCAGTGTCAGATCCCGCTAAGTTCTGGATCCAGGACTGAGGAGGGCAGTGGGGAGAAGTGGCTGTAGAAACTACAGTTTATTGAATACCCATCATTTCATAGACTATACTAAGTGTTTTACATTCATTTTCTCATTTTAATCCTCACAACAACCCTATGAGGTAGGTATCATCGCCACTTACAAACAAGAAAACAGGATGAGAAAAATGAGGTCACTTGCCCAAAGTCACTCAGCTAGTCAGTGGTGGAGCTGGGGTCTGTCTGGTGCTGAAAGCCCATGTTCTCTTTATTGTACCCATGTAGTTCACTTTGGGCAAAAGGCAATTTCACTGCTCAACTCTGCAAGGGACACCTGGGAGTGGAGGTTGCTGGCCACACTCACCGCTGGTAGGGATGCATTGAAGCTGACTTGATGTTGGTTTTTATTCCACTTGGCATTTTCCCTAAAAGAAACATGAAGAAAGACACTTGAAGCATGGTGGGACTTTCATGATAAATCAGAGATGGTCTCCCAGGTTCCCTTCTGCCACCCCCTTGCTCTATCATCTCAGAACCTCTGTGGCCTCTGACCCTGGGTAGCAAAGATCAGAGATGTGGGTCCCTGAAGGTGTCTGGGAGGAATGGGCTGATAGTAGGAGGGGTCAAAAAACACCCCAGTGGTCTCCTGCTCAGCTACTCCCAGAAAAGACAGTTAAGACCCCATTTAATGTCACACGTAAAAAAAAAAAAAAAGAAAAAAAAGTTTTCTCGTATTGTAACTGTTCCTTTTCCTGGACAGCTTTGGAAAAAAACAAAAAAAACAAAAACCTCTTTTAGCTACGTACATCTGAACTCCTCCAGACTGTTCTCATAACTATTAATGGTAAGCAGGAGAGAGGAAACAGAGGAAAGAGTACATGGAGCTTGCCTGTTTGTCAATTCTCAGCGTACCTACTGAACGGTCTTAAGATCATTAGTCTCTCTAAGAAAAGACCCTGACAGCACACCTAGTATCCAGAGTAAATGGGCCAGAAGGGTAGTTGAGACAGAACTTTAAGATGGGGGTAGGAGGTGCAGTTTCTGCTGCTCGAAGTTCTTCCTTTCTCTGGTGCCTGCTACAGAGTCTCAAAGGAGATCTTTACTCCTAAAAAATTGTTTTCTGAGTCACAGTCCAAGAAGAAAGGGAGAAAATCTCCAGCTCTGGGATGTTGGGGGCCCAGACAATGCAGCTTATTCCTACTTCCACAAGGTCTGCAACCATGTCATTCCCTGCCCCCTTACCTGTTTGACCTGTTTGAGCCATCTGTACCCCGCTGAGCAGCGGCTGCTGCTGGCTTGGAGCTCCTGCCATCTGCACCTGCTGTAATCCTGAGGCTCCTGCAAGAATGGTCCCAGCTCCAGGCTGGCCCGGCTGGCCAGGACCACTGCTGCCTGAAGGTCTCCAATTAGACAGCCCCTTCCCAAAGGCCACAGCGGCTACTAAGGCATTGGTGTCTGCAGGGTTAAAGGTCTGCTTGTTTGGCCGGAGACCTGAAGAAAAAGGTGAAGTGTGGAGCCTGAGGTACGCCTCTGACCCTGGAATGAACCTACCAGGAGGAAGACCAGGCTGAGCCCAGAGCTCAGAGGAGCTCAGAGCACCAGGGCTCAGCAGCATCCACACTCACAGGCAGCCCAGAGGAAGAGCCCCCAAAGACCCTCACAGCTATCTCAGAATTCTCCCCTCTCATTTTGCCCATTTCCTCCACCTGCTCCAGGACCAGCCCTAAATACACACGGCGAACAGAATGGAAATGTCCCTTTCCTAAGCAGTTCGGTCTTCCGTCCTCACTTCACCACCACCAAAACCACCACTCTTATTCCAGCGACCTCCCGCTTTTCCTTCTCCATTTCGCCACCAATCCCTCCTCCATACCTCCACTCTCCGATTCCCGTTCCTCTTTACTGATTTTCTCCAGAAGGTTTGAGCACATTTTATTCAAGCTCTGGATCTGCTTCTGTAACACACATATATTTGTGCAGAGATCAGGGCAAACAAGAGATGAGTGTGGTGAAGTTTCTTCCTTGTGCTCTTCCAGGGACAACTCATGGGTAACCAACTGCGCATCCCCACCAGACACAAACGGTAATGCCTAGCTTCTCGTACTGGGACTTGAGGGATGGGGGGGTGGGGGGTGGGCAGCAGGGCAGTGATGCCGTCCAACCTGAGCCGCGTCAGCACCAACGCGGGCCGCATCTGTTGTTAGCTGCTTCTCTTGCTCTTCGACCTCAGGGTCAGGCTTGGTTCTCAGATGGTCAGGGACCACCTCATGGCTGAACACAGGCACTCGTCCTTCAGTCTGCCGCTATAACACACAGATTTTATTGATCCTCCTATGCAATTCGAGTAGATTCAGTCTGGCCTGATATATATAGTTCCTTCCATAAGCAAACGGTACATTTTCAGGGAAAACACCACCTGATACTTAAAATACCTAGCTTCCAAGGACACTACTGCCCTTACTCCCTGCTTCATTTCTGTCTCCTCACACTTCTATTTCTACCACACCTAGGGGCAAGTTTCTCTTTGCTACGTTTTAATAAAATACCAAAATAGACAAACTCACAAAAGAACATACTTTTTGCTCAAGATAGGTACTGGAGGAGAAAGGTCTTTGCCTTAGTGACAGAGGCCTCAGGTTTATTTGGCACTATTTGGGAGCGGCTCCCCAACTCCAGAAGGAAAAAAAGCAAGGTCTCCAAAATGCAGCCCTTACTTTCTATTGCCACACACTACACATTCAGAACTTCTAAAATAACCAAGCAACAACTGTGTGCCAAGTCCTCATCTAAGAATTTAATTTCCCATGTTGTACCTTTCTCCTCCTCTTACCATGAGATCTTCATCACGGTCTGGGGACAGCACCAGAGGGATGATGACCTGATTACGGAACAGTGGTGTCTTTTCATGCTTCAAGACCTTGTTCAAAGTGTTCAGCTGTCCGGAGAGCAAGGCAAAGCTGTCCAGGACAGAGGGCCTGGTGGTGATAAGGTGTCAGAATGTTCTCAGTAAAGTAGCCTTGAAGGGGTCCTTCAAACTAGCAATTCCCAGGCTCACCCCAAAAGGACTCAGCACTCCAGCTGGACTGGGCAGGAGGGACACACTTTCAGTTTCTGACACAGGTGGAGAAATAAGGCAGTTCATTCTTTGAATGGGGTGAGGACCAGTGGCAAAATAAGAACCACGGCTATACCTATCACTAAACATTCAGAAACTGGGTAAAAACCTCCTTTCAGGCCTGAAAATAGGATCCACACTTCCAGAGTAGGTTGGACCTAAAAGACTCAGCAATATCTGTGGTAAGAGATCCAGGATGAACACTAGATTCTCACTGTAGTGGGAGGACCCACTGAGGGAGTACCTCCTCCCAGAGAAGTCAAAGGGTGAGAATCAAAAGCTAGAAAGAACTTGGGTTGCGGGGTGCCTGGGTGGCTCAGGCATTAAGTGTCTGCCTTCTCCGGCTCAGGTCATGATCCCAGAGTCCTGGGATCGAGCCCCACATTGGTTCTCTCTCTCACACTCTCCCTACTTGTGTTCCCTCTCTCCCTGTCTCTGTCAAATAAATAAAATCTTTTGAAGAAGAAGAAGAAAAAAAAAAAAGAACTTGGGTTGGGAAACTGGGCATTTCTCTACTTTCATGGCCCTAAGACAAACTTCACCTGTTAAATGCTGGGAAACCCAGCTCTTTCCAAATCAAAAGATGTTTGCCAAGTGATAAGTTGTGACATCACTGGAGATGTCCTATCCACCAGGAGGCCTCCCCTCCCCACCCCACCCCCAGCATCCATGGAGCCCTCCTCAGCTTGCCCTGGCAACCCTTACCAGGTCAGCCGGTCATACTCGTTCTCCAACTTGTAAATGAAACTCCCCAGTGAGTTCTTCAGATCAGCCACTTGACTCAGCAGTGCATCTAATGATGCCTCAAGCTGCTTCTCCTCCCTCTGCACCGACAGGAACAGGTTGGTTACCCAGAGAGCCATGAGTATGATACATACAGAGGAAAGCTAGAAAGTCAGGATGGCAGAATGCAAAACTAGTCAAGTAACACAGGATTTCCCTAGCACAGGAGAGCCAGGTTGTTTTCTATCTTTGGTATTTGGGTTACAGACAGCATCAACCCTTAGACCTTTCAATCCATTCGCCTCACCATTCCTCCTTTCTCTCATCATCTCCTAATTCATGTCTGGCTTTTCTCTGCATTGGAAACACTCTGTACTCTCTCATTGAGACACTTTCACCAGAGCTAATGCCTGGGCTTTATTATCTTTGTACACCTCTGCAGCATATGTATTTCAGCTTCTTCTGTACTAGAACCTGCCTTGTGAGCCTGGTAGTTCTTGCCAATAACATAATCTCTGGGAAACCTACCCACACATGAAGGTTTCTCTGAATACCAGGCTTGTACCACCGCTTCCCTCCACCCTCCCCCACTCTTCCTTTGCCCTCCGCATTTGATGTTTTCAAATTTCTTCTTGCTGAATTAATTGGCACTCATTTTATCTCTGTGCCAAGATTCCTGTGTCCCTTTCACAAGCTTAGTCAACTCATAAACATTCACTGACAGTCAACCAGGTGCAAGAAAGTAAGTGGCAAGTGAAAAACAAAAAAATGCACACGCTCCTAAGCACCAGAGAAACAATTTTAAATGCTGGGGTGTCTGCAAACATTTTCCTCCCATCTGTGGTCTCCAGTTTTACTTAATTTCTTCATCCTTAACAACTAACAGGCTCAGGGTGGGAAGAATGATGCAAAATCGTCTTGCAAACTCACCAATGTGTATGACATGAGCCTTGATCCTAGGTTCCACCCACAGCCTCAGATTATAATTAGCTCAGTTTTCAGCCATCCCCTACCCCCCCCCCCCAGCAATTCCTTCACCCCTCGGGTTTCTCTCCAATTCCAGATCCCTTGTTATGTCTGCATCCAACAGCGTCCATCCAACAGCCTAGGCCGGGGCCTGAGCCAACCCGCCACTTTCTTGAGCCGTCTTCCTTGGACTGCATTTCAACTTTCCCAGGGTACAGTAGCCTCATCCCTTCGTGCACCACAGCAAGTCCGCGGGTCCTACTTCCTCGCGACTCGGCCACTGTCTCCTGCCAGACGGGCCCCACCCCCACTTTTCCAGTCGGCCGCCCCTCCCCATCCCGCGGGCCCTTACCCGCCAGCTAGGGCTCTGCCCTCTCCTCTCAGCCCCAACTCCTCACTCTCCTCGTCCAGTCCACTCTCAGTCCTGTTACCTGAAGCTAGCTAGCGGTCAACAGTCCCAACTCCGCTCTCACCTGCATTGCGTCGGCAGCGGCGACGGCACCGACTTCCCCTTCCGGTTTCCTACTCAGCGAGCCACTGTGAGAGGGCTTCGTCCCCCAATCAGAAAACTCAGAACTCGGCCCTCCCACTCACTTCCGGTTCCTGCGAGGCCGCAGTAACCGGGTCAGGGGTTATGAGTGGAGCATCTTCTCTGGCCCGGGCCGGCGCGGGAGCGCTGTGTGATGGCCTCGGAGCGCCCGGAGCCGGAGGTGAGGGGCGGGCGGGCGCAACGCTGGGCCCTGGGCCCTGAGCCCTGGGCCCTGGGCCCCGAGCCCCGAGGGGGAGGGTCCGGCGGCCCGGCGAGGCGGCGGCCTTCTCCCGGTCTGGGGACGGCCGTGCCGAGTTGCCTGGGCAGGAATCGGCCCAGCCCCGAAGGCCCGACAATTGAACCTCCTCCCCGGGGCCCGCAGTTTCCTCAGGGGGCGGCTAGAGCAGAAACTTGTCGCTTTGTTTTTTTTTATTGAAATTTCAGACACGTCGCCGACTCTAGGGCTCTCAGATTCTTCGGTCTTAATAATGATCCTGTGGTTTGATTTTCTGCTGCAGTTTCCGTAGGCAACACGGCAGTAGACCTACTTTGCTGGTTTATGCATTTCTACAAACATTGGAATGACATAAACAGCGTGAATTAATTTAGTTGTAACGCTCATGCACTTGGGAGCAGCTTTGGTTTCGTGAAAAAAACATTTGACTCGGAGTGAAACCTCGTCCCAATATTGGCGCTGCTATTTAGCTATCTGTGCAACTTTGGGCAAGTCTTGACTATCCGAATCCTGTTTCCTTCTTCATAAAATACCTGTCTTATGGTGTGTTGTGAGGACCTTATGTATTAAGCCAGAAAATGTGTATGAGGCATCCATTTGGTGCCAGTGCAAGGAACTTAAACCTACAGGTTATTCATACGTGTGCGAGGAAGGGAAGTTGGCAATATCCGTTCTCATTTACAGATAAGGAAACTGAAAAGTGAAGGAGGTTAAGTACCTTACCCAAGTGCTACTCAGCTGGGAAGTAGCAGAGTTTTGAAGTTAGAAGATCTGAGCATAGAATCTATCAGATTTGGAAAGAACATCACTAGAAAAGGTGCCCAGTGTTCTAAGAGAGTATGTGGGAAGGGTGAGGGATGTGTATAATGACATAAATAGTAGTCATTACTTATTGAATGCTTACTGCATGCCGGGGACCATTCTCAGCACTTTACCAATATCAGTTAGTGCTCTCATCCCTAGACACTTTTATCATCTCCATCTTTCATTTGGGGAGATGGAGGCACAGAGCTCACCAGAGTAACATGGTTACACAGCTAGTAAGTAGTAGTAGAGCCAGGACTCCCAAACAGGTGGCCTGGCTCCAGATCTTAAGTTTTTAACCATCATGATTATAGTATAATAACGTAGCCACAGGATGGTAAATCTCCAATTTGTTGGGATTTGATGTGATGAGACCCAAGATTAAATAGGAAACCTTGTACTGTTTAAAAGAATCAGATGGGGCGCCTGGGTGGCTCAGTCAGTTGAGCTCTTGGTTTCAGCCCAGGTCATGATTTTGGGGTGGTGAGATCGAGTCCCACATTGGGAGGAAGTCTGCTTGAGATTCCCTCTCCCTCTTCCCCTTCCCTCCTCAAATAAGTAAATAAATCTTTAGGAAAAAACAAAAACTAAAAGAATCAGACATGTTCCACAGGGATGGTGGAATAGCCCATGCATCAGAAATACCAAGATTGAGAAAGAAGGAAAGAATTTGAAGTACATCTCTCTAAGGATTAAGATGAGAGGAAATGGGAGGATGTTGTAGGGAAATACAACATACCTTTTAGGCAGGTAATCTAAAACAGCATTGCCCAGGGGCACCTGGGTGGCTCAGTTGGTTAAGCATATGGCTGTTGATTTCTGCTCAGGTCATGATGTCAGGGTCATGAGATCAGCCCCAGGTCATGCTCCACATTCAGCGGGGAGTCTGCTTGAGATCCTTTCTCTCCCTCTCTCTGCCCCTCCCCCCTCTAATAAATAAATAAATCTTTAAAAAAACCAGCACTGTCCAATGGAAATCTAACACAAGCCATATATGTAAATTTTCTAGTAGCCACATTTAAAATGGTAAAAAGAAGTCAATTTTAGTAATGTATTTTATTTAATTCTACATTTCCAAAATATTACCATTTTGACATGTGATAAATATTAAAAATTATGAGATATTTATCATTCTTTTTTTTACCAAATTTTTAAAATCCAGCATGCATTTTACACTTAACAGCACATCTCATTTTGGACTATTGGACTAGCAACATTTCAGGTTCTCAGTAGCCCCATTTGGTAGTGGCTACAGTATTGATCAGTGCAGATCTGTAGTAACTTGGAGTCGAGACACATATTTGTGGGAGTCTCATTCAGCCAAAAGTTAAGCATGTGTTAAGTTCTTGGTCTGCATTCCTGAAAATTTTATCTCAGAAAGTAAGGGGAGTGAAGAGTGACTGACTTTTAGAGGTTGTTACAATCCCAAGAGGAAAAAATTGGGCATAGTCAGATTTAAGAAATCGTTTATTCATCAAATACTTAAAATGGCTTATGAGTGCTACTGTGGACTCAGAACTGTGCCAAGTATCAGGGTGGATGCCGAGCAGTGTAAGACAGACGTGTCCCCTATTTTAATGGAGTAAACAAACACTGAATTATAATGAGGGCTGCAAAGGAAAACTACAGAGTGAATGAGTGTTTAAAAGGGGTTCTTAACCGACTCTGTTAAGAAGTATGGGGGGGTGCTGGGATGCCTTCTCAGAGAAATGACATTTCAGCCTGAAGACTGAATAGAAGTTGGCCATGAGCAGAGGCAATAGTGAACATCCTGGGGTGACAAGGAGCTTAGAGCCTTCAGAGAACAGAAGAAGCAGCTGCTAATGTGGGTGCAGCATGACAATGAGAGTAGCTAACACTTCCGGAGTGCTTACTGAGTATCACCTAGTCCTTGTAAAATCTCCATGAAATAGGCATTATTACTTTCCTGATGTCACAGATGAGGAAACTAAGGCACAGAGAGTTTAAGTAACTTCACCAAGGCCTTATACCAATAAGCAGCAGCAGAACCAGTGTTTAAAAGATCCTAGGTGCTCCAATTCGGTGGGAGATTGGGGAGAGATGAAAAGAAGAGTGAGGTTGAGCCCATGCTAGAGGTTCAGGACTTTGGCATACACACAGTAGGAAGGAAGGGGGAAAAGTGTCTAAATTATCTCACGGGATTCTGTTAACAGAAAATAGCATGAGGGTTGGAAAAGGCTTCAAAGATTGATTATACCTTAACCACAAAGGGACATGTGCAAAGAACAAAGAAAAGCCAACAAATTGAGATGGCTGATGTTTCCTTCATCCTGGTATACATGGTATGCAGCACAGTGCCTAATATTGTATTATTCATCTTGTTATACATGGCATATAGGCCTCAATAAATGTTCCAAAGAATGCTAGGCTTCTTCTCCCATTGTCCGGATTCTCATGTTTAATTGCAACAACATCCTTATGAAGTAGATATTCTTACCTACATGTTATCAACGAAGAGACTGAGGCCTGGAAAAATGAAGTAACTTGCCCAAGCTCACATTGATAGCAAGTAGTAGAACCAGATTTGAATCCAGATCTCTGACTTCAGAACCCTGCTTTCTCTTTGCCAGACTTCCTCCAAGCATAATGCACTTCAGACTTGGGATTAAATATCAGGGAATTGAAGCTCCATGTGAGTGTGGATGCTGGGAGAACACAACTGTTTCAGAGATTGTCAGACATTAAAGTGGAAGAATCCCTTGGGGAGCTTGTTAAGTTTAGGTTCCCGAGTCCTATCAACTCGAATTCAGTTGGTCTGGGTGGTGCCCAGGAATCTGCATTTTAATAAGCACCTCAGGCCATTCTGATGCACCTGGTCCTTGGATCACACTTTGAAAACTACTGTTCTAGCTGCTTAAATTAATTCTTAAGTTTTCTGGTTCTGATCAGTTACATCTTGCATGTGAGGACCTCTTCGAGATGATGGTTTGAACACATAGCTGTTGACTTCGAAGGATTGTGGATGAGGGAGAATGTTGTGAGAAAGCTCACATTGAGCAAACACCCCTGGTTTCAAAGCTCACGTTGAGCGAACACCCCGGTTTCAAGAGATGGATTCTGTAAGAACTGGTTGATGAACTAGGTGGGCTTCAGCGTGGCCTTGGGCAGTTAGTCCATCATTCAAAATAACTTTAAAGACAAGGTAGAGAAATGGAAGCAATACAGTAGTGGAATTAAGCAGCCTACTAACTACTACTAATCTAAAGAACGTTTCTAAGACCACAGCCCCCGAACGTGTCCTCCATCTGGTTTATCCCCCCTTTCCATCCTCATCTAGCAAACCCTCCTCAATCTTCAGGGTCACTTTCTCCTAAGATCTAGCCTGGGTCAGGTTACTTTGTGTATGCTACCATAGAACCACATTCTCCTTTGGTGCACTTACTCAGTTTGTAATAATACAGTAATTAGAGTGATTATTTGATTAATTTTTTTCTCCATTATAGGGTAAATTTTGTGAGAGCAGAGAATGCCAATTTTTGCTTTCCATGGTATCCTTAGGACCTAGCCTGGTGCTAGCATGTAGCTGGCTCTCCATAAATTTTGTTATTCAATGAATGAATGCACCCTCACCTTGTCTTTGTCCTCTTTGGACCGGGATGAGGACTTGATGGCATTGTGATCAAATTAGCAGGGAAATTAAGCTGGAAAGAGATTTGCTAGAAGGCAAAACAGCACTCTGAGCCTCACAACAGAATAATAGACTGAATTTATCCAATGTGCAGGACTAATTGAATAATTGTATGTGTCCCAAAAGCCTGCATGAGGACAGAATGGAGGATATGTCTTAATAGCAATGCAAGTGAGAAAGTCATGAAGGTTGCCTGCGCCAACGGTATGGGAAAGCTTCCAAATAGAACTTAGAAGACTCTGAATCTGTGATCACACCTGGGTATTGTGTTCCATTCTGGCCCCCACATTTTAAGTTGAAAAAGAGACAGCTAGTGTTCATAGGCATATGATATACGAAATAAAATAGGAAACTGGAAACCATGCCATTTGAGATATACCTACAGAACTTGGGAGATATTTACTATGGAGAAGCAGAGACTCAGGACTGCCCTCAGAAGTTTGATAGATTCTCCTTTGGCAGAGGGTCAGACTTTCCCTGTGGGACCTTAGGAGGTAAAACCAACAGTGGTTTCGATGTTTTCAAGAAAACAGATCTCAAGGATGGGCCAAGATTATATCAAGAAGACATTTTGGCTTAGTGTGAGGAAACACCCAACTATGCCAGGTAACTGGAGAAGAGCAAAAAAGCTGGTGAATGGCTATGCGGGACTCCTTCCTGACTTAGAAAAGCACCTTTTCGATTAATTACTTGTTATTGTTACACTAATACGTGGATTTATCCTTTTACATGCCATTGGGGAGGTGATCATATTTTATAGAGGAGGAAACTAAAGCTCAAGCCCAGAGGCTTAGCTATCAAAGCATACTTTCAAAACAAATTAGAACCCACACCAGCACCCCCTCCCCAGATTCCAAGAACAGTTTAAAAAAAGAGAGAGAGAATATTAGAAAACCACATATTAGTGAAAACCTGGTAAAAACAACTTTCGTGGAAGCAAAGGAAAAATCCAAACAATAAAATAGGCTAGTTTTTCCATGAAGTAGGTGAAGGACAGGAACTCTTGAACAACAAAGAGCAGATGTTGATAACCGTGAAAAACTAGGAATCACTGGTAAGAAATTCAGAACATAGCTTGAAACAGAGAAGAGAATAAATGAAGCTTATGAGAGCAATTTCCCTCATTTATACATTCATTCAAATATTTGAACACCTAGTGTGTCTTGGCACTGTGCTAGTTGCTAGGGATACAGCAAAGAACAGTATATAGTCACAACTTCTACCTCCCTGGAGCTTCCAGACTTGTAGGGGAAACAGACATTAGGAAATACACAAATTCTTCATTACAAACTGGTGGGTGCTATGAAGAAGAGTTATAGACTGCCTTGTGAATGCCTGATGGAGGTACCTAACAGTGTAGGGAATCATAGAAAGATTCATCCATTAAACCCAGAATCGCCAAGATTTTAGTCCTAGAAGATGGAATGAGCAATTGTTCCCAGTTGTTCTTACGGTGCTGACCCATCGACATGCGTTCTCCCCTGTTTAACCCGGCTCAGTTGGGACCCAAACTCCCTTTGGTGTTTCCTTGCATAGCTGAAACAGATTGGTGTTTGGAAAGAAGTCTTCACTAACTACCAAAGAAGAACAAGAGGAAAATAGTACTGAGATTAGTGTTAATATTATCTCACCTTGAGAAAAGTTGTACTGATCATTAGTTTTGATTTTTTTTTAAGTAGGCTCCACACTGAGCCTACTTAATCACTTGATCTCCCTGAGATCAAGACCTGAGTTGAGATGAAGAGTTGGACACTTAACCAACTGAGCCACCCAGGCGCCCCCTGATTATTAGTTTTAAACATCAACTTTGCTTTGCTTAGAACATATGGTGAATTCATTTATTCAGCAAAATCATGTGGAACATCTGATGTGCCAGGCACTGCTGTAGGCTCTGAGGATAGAGTGATAAACAGGACTGCTGAATTCGGGGATCCTTCCTATTCTGATAACACTCCGAGCCCCAGCCTATCCTTTTCTAGATAAGACCCTTGGCAGGGATCCAGCATCAGCAGTTAGACAAGAGTGGGCACTCATCTCACACCCACACCCAGCTCAGCCAGGCCTGAGAGAGAGCTTGACTGGTATATGAGAGCATCCCAGTCTGAGACCAAGGGCCAGGCAGAGGGCAAGTAACTGCTTCAGTTTCCTTCTTTACCAGTAGATCCCTTTTCTGTTTCTAGCATCTTGGCAATGAGGGTGTACAATCTGATGGGACCTTTTTGGGGAATGGTGGTTAGAAGTGATGGTAAATACCTATATCTGATTTTTCTACTTAACTTGGAAATCATTCGCAGCTTATTGGTTTCCAGTGCTATCTTAGCCATCCTTGACACCTTTTTGTTACTTTCCAATTAATCACCAATTTTTGTCTTATTCCAAAGATTCCTTAAAATGGCAGCTAAGCTCACTTGTCTTGAAAGTTAGTTCAGCTAACTGTGTGTGTGTGTGTGTGTAAAACCAGGCTTTCTCAATGAAAGGCAGTGCTGGCTTTACATTCTGGCACAACTGCTGTCTCATGGGGGACCAGTCTCACAGTTCCCAGAATGGCTGTTTTGAGTAGCTCTGGTCTAGGCCACGGTCATCTCCCCTGGTCGTTAGGGGATCTTTCTGAATCACATGGTAGCTAGAGGGAATTTTTTTAAATGCAGATATAATGTTACTGCTCTGCTGAAAAAATTCAGTAGCTTGCCCTAACTCTGGTGATAAAATCCAAAATCCTGGCCAGCACCTACCTGAGCCCAGTGTAGGGAAACAGTATAATAGAGTTGTGTGATTTTAGGTTAATGTAGAGACCTAACACAAAATAATATTGAGTCACATCATATTGATGTTTAAATTGTTTTTTTATCTTTCTGATTATGCCAGAGCATCCTTTCTGCCTGTAGAGACACATCATTCATTTTTTTTTTTTTTTTTTAAGATTTTAGGGACGCCTGGGTGGCTCAGTCAGTTAAGCGTCTGCCTTCAGCTCAGGTCATGATCTCAGGGTGCTGGGATCAAGTCCCACATGGGGCTCCTTGCTCACTGGGGAGACTGCTTTTCCCTCTGCCTGCCCCGCCCCCCCCCCAGCTTGTGTGCACACTCACACTTTTTCTCTCTCTCTGACAAATAAATAAAAGCTTTTTAAAAAAAGACTTTGAGAACGAGAAAGAGAGACTGGGGGGGCAGAGGGAGAGGGAGAAACAGACTGCCCCCCTGAGCACAGAGCCTGACGTGTGGGGCTCGATCCCAGGACCCCGAGACCTGAAGGCAGGTGCTCAACCAACCGAGCCATCCAGGCACCCCAGATCTTTCCTGCTCTTTCCCCAGTTTTATCCATTTGTCACTCTCAGTCATTGGGCATTGTGGCTCATGAGGCCTGGGTTTGACTTCTGATCCTCTACCTACTAATTGTGTTAAATCATTTCACTTTTTGGACCTCAAGTTTTTTTCTGTTAAATGTTTTATGTGCAGACTGAATGAGCATACTTGTGTGAAGAGCCTTATATTGTGCCTGGTAATAACCTGTAATAGTTAATTTGTATCATATTCTTTCTGAGTGCCAGGCACAGTGCTGAGCACTTCATGTACCTGATTCCACTTAACCCACTTAACAACACTAGATAGGTATTAGGATTAGATCCATTTTACAGATGAGGGCACTGAAGCTTTGGGGAGGTTAAGTACCCTTTCCCTGACCTCACAGGCTACTAAGAGGCCGAATTGGGACTCATGCCAGGCTGTCTGAGTCTGAAGTTCTTGCACTTAGCCTCTCCAGGGGACTGTTAGATATATTCTAGGTGCTCAAGGAATGGGAGTGCCTTCCCTCTTCTTGCCTTCTGTTCTCACCCGTGCCACATCCCGGGGACTGTTTATGCATCTTTTGCTGTGTGCCTTCTGTCCTGTAGAAGAAAGGCTTTTCATCTCTGCTCTCCACCCTCCTCTCTGCCCCTAGCGCCCTTCCATAGTGTTTTTTCCAGGGCTTTTTCTATTTCTTCTCCCCATTCCCCCACTTAGGGGGGAAAAAAGTTCCCTTCCTTTCCATACCACATTTCTTTTTTTTTTTTTTAAGATTTTATTTATTTATTTGACAGAGAGAGAGACAGTGAAAGAGGGAACACAAGCAGGGGGAGTGGGAGAGGGAGAAGCAGGCTTCCTGCTGAGCAAGGAGCCTGATGTGGGGCTCGATCCCAGGACCCTGGGATCATGACCTGAGCCGAAGGCAGACGGTTAACCGACTGAGCCACCCAGGTGCCCTCCATACCACATTTCTTAACAGGCAGTCACTGGCCTCTATTCATTTCTCTTCTACCACTCTCTTCAGTGCTTGTAGCCTGGCAACTCCCCCTCACCCGTCAGGGACCCAGGACGAGCAATTTGCAATTTGTGTAAACCAGGAGGACAGTAATCTTTTCATCAGAGGCTAGAGTAAGGGAGTAAAGGAATTTCAGAAAGGGAATAAAGGAATTTCAGATAAACCTTGATCAGGAAGAAACGCGGGAGTTCAGACCAGTGGACCCTTGTTTTCTGCATGAGACAGTAGGTGAGTTTATCTGCCGGGACTCCAGGGGTTGAAAGATTGGGAAACATTCTAGGGGAAACAGGAGAGGTTGCTCAGCAGGGAGAAGTAAAAGGATGGGTAAAGGCCCGCCAGAGGTGGCACGGCAAGGTGACAAGTTTCTTCGTGTCAAAGTGCAGCTGGCAGTGGTATTTGTGTGGATAAGACAGAATATCGAATCCATCCTGAATCACGATTTGGCAGGGCTTGTGAATGGAAGGACAAGGACACAGGTAAGGGAGCTGATGCTTGGCAGGACACTGTTGAGTCAACGGCTGTGAGGCAGTGGTGGGAAGGGTCTAGAGTGCTGACTGCTAAGAAGTGTGGAGGGTGGGAAAAGTGTAGGTTGTGACCCAAAGAAGTTGAATTTTGAGGCATTCAGCAGGCTTGCTAGTCACCCAGTGAAGAGTCCTTTAGTGGCCACTGTGGTCAAGGCTTCTTAGGAGGAATCATCTAGCAATATGGAGTATCTGCTCTGTTGTAAGCAATTTGCCACACATAGGGACACAAAAATAGAACAAGACACAGTCCCTGCCCTCAACGAGTTCATGGCTTATAGGAGAAACACCTACTAAATGTTAGATAACGTGAAAAGGTCACTTCATGAACCTAGAAGTCCACGTACGGGGAGCAGGAGCAGAGAACCGAGCCCTTGGGAACCCCATGCACTGAGGTGGGAGTTAACTTTTCGCCTCTGCTGCCTTGCCTCTCACTCACGTGTCGTGAACTCCTTGAACACGTTCCATGTGTGGTCACCTGTGGATACCAGGAACTCAGTGAATGGTTAGAAATTTTTAAATGTCTCTTTGTCTCCAGGTAGAAGAAGCTGGGCAGGTGTTCCTGTTGATGAAAAAGGATTATCGAATCTCCCGAAATGTCCGCCTGGCTTGGTTCCTCAATCACCTGCATCAAACTGTGCAGGCCACACCCCAGGAGATGCTGGTGAGGCTCAGAAACACACAGGATACGAGGGGCTGGCCCAAAAGAATCTGCTTTTTTAAGAGGATCCTAGAAACAGGAGGGGAGATTAACTCTGAGGGGTCCAATTCTAGGATGGGCAAGTGACTTTGCCCACAAGATGATTCCACAGGGGAAATGCTGTTTAATTTTCCAGATGGGAAGAATATATGGTTGGGTCGCAGGAGGTGGTGCCAGTGGTTTGCCATTTTGAATACAGAAGTTCAGGTCCTGGAAATAAAGGGGTGACTCTTCCCAGACCCTTTGCTTTTCTCTCTGTCCTAATTGTCAGCTCCAGTCTGAGCAGGAGTTGGAAGTCCTCAGTGTCCTGCCCCCTGGGTGGCAGCCAGATGAACCGGTGGTCTCAAGGCCATTCCTCCTTGTACCTTCCACCCGAGTCACCTTCCTGGCTTGGCAGTATCGATTTGTCATTGAGCTCGACCTGAGCCCGTCTACTGGCATTGTGGTAAGGGGTTGGGGGGAGACAGTGGGAGGAAAGGAGGGAGTAGAGGGTGAGGGAGAGAGGGAGAGGCCCGAGAGAAGTGGAAAGGGATCCCAACCTACCACTGGAGGGAGGAAACAGGCTTTTAAATGGTGAGTGTTGAAAGACAGACCCCCCCCCAATCCGTGGGCATTGTATTTGGGGGTGTGATCAACCTTCAGAAAAGAATTCCCATGGAAGCTGCTTGTTTCTGCTCTGGGCTGCTTTTGGTTACACTTGAGAGATCTTTCTCTGCATTGCCCTCAGGATGATTCCACAGGAGAGATCTTGTTTGATGAAGTTTTCCACGCCCTCTCCCGCTGCCTAGGCGGGCTGCTTCGACCCTTCCGCGTGCCCGGATCTTGCATCGACTTCCAGCCTGAGATCTACATAACCATCCAGGCCTACTCCTCAATCATTGGCCTGCAGGCCCACCAGGTAGTGCACCCTTTCCCCAAGTCTGTACCCTCAGACCTCATCTCTGATAGTCTACTGACCAAGTCCTTGTCCCGTGTCTGCAGTCTGTGCCCAGAGTCCCCAGCTCCGCCGGCTTCTTGAACCTCTCTACTAGTCATCTCTGAGTCTCTCCTCTCGAGAAGAATCTGTTCCTCTGCTCTTCAAGAGCCTTCTCATGAGCTTTAGGTCGGGTGGCCTTGATTAGACAAATGCCTCTCTCGCTTCTTCTGTAAGTCTGTGGTTCTGGCCACTGGAGGTCTCTGTTTTAGGCCTCCACCACCACCCTCCTAATTTGATTAGAAGGTTTGCTTGTATCCTGACTCTTGGCACTACCTCTGGGAGATGATCTTTTAGAATAATTTTATGATTTTGAAATATAACAAATACCCAGAAACATAATTTCTCCCAAGGACAGAGGAGGATCATTTCCTATGAGGGCCTTGTGAACTGCTGGGTGTTATACTGACCATACAGATAATGACAGGGCTTATCCACCACCCAAGCACGCTAGCACAAGACACTCCTTTTGGACAATGGCCAAGTCTATTACTGGAATATCTGTTTGGGGCTTAGATAAGCAGTGGCCCAATTTCCCCTCATCTGCTCTTAACCACCCTCAATTCACTGGTAGGGGCTTACCCTGAAACTGTCCCTGATGGCCATGTTGTCACCTTAGCTGTCAAACTGGCACCTGAGGGTCTGAAATCTACAGGGCAATTGGTGCATGTCTGAATCCCAGCCGTCTGCTGTGGTTTAAAGTGCTTTTCTAGCACAGCTGTTAGGACTGTTGGTTGTAGGCTGCATCCCCAGGCAGAGGCCGAGCTTTGCAGGCACCAATAGCCAAGACAGGGAAGGCATAGGTGTTAGGTAATCACTCAACGCTTGGTTCATTTTGCCAGATGCTTACTGAAGCCCGATTTCTGCAAGGCCTGGGCTATGTCCTGGAGTCACAGATGAATCAGACACTGTCCCTGTCCTGATGGGAGGAGTTGAGAGTTTAGTGGTGGGGAGACAGATATTGAAGGAGGTAATTCCAGTTGAATGTGATAAGGGCACTGATAAGTAATGACTCAGGTGCGGTGGGAGCACCGAGAAGGAGCACCCAGCCAAGCCTGGGGCTGCAACAGGAAAGACTTCTGCACAAAGAGGCATTTGAACTGAATCCTGAAGGAAGGATTGAGATTAACTCTTCAAAGAAGGGGAAATGGGCTTTCCAGACAGAGGGGCCCAAAAGCAAAGCCACAGAGGGCCCTCCCAATCACAAGTGTCCTTTGACACAGTAATTTTGTAATTCTGTTTGACACAGTAACCTTGAATGTGGGGATGGGGAGGGGTAGTAAAGAGGAGACGAGAGAGAGAAATAGAGGGACACCTAGCTGGCTCAGTCGGTGGAGCGTGCAACTCTTGATCTCACGGTTGTGAGCTCGAGCTCCACGCTGAGTGTAGAGATTACTTAAAAATAAATTCTTTTTTAAAAAAGAGAGAGAGAGAGAAGTGGAGGCAGAATTATGAGAGGCTTTGAATGTCATGGCTAAGAACTTGTCCTTTGTTCTATAGGAGAGTTTAGCGTGATGATGCAAGCACTGAACTGGATTCACACACCCCTGTATTTGCTTGCCAGCTACAAGCCCTTATGCAAGTTACTTAACCTTTCTGCACATCTGTCTTTTTTTCCAAAATAGGGATATTAACAGTACCAATATCGTATGGTGACTGTGAGTCCATATATATCAAGCACTTAGAACAGTGCCTGCCGCATGGAAAACATGCAAAAATGTTAGCTATTAAAACTGTTCAGTTATTAAAACTATTAAAAATGGAAGGTTTTTAAATGGATGGTAATGGGATCAGATTTGTACATTGGGAGGATGGATTGGAGGACAAATTCTGTACTGAGGGGAAGTGGGCAGAAGATGATTGCAGCCCTGGAGAAGAGATGGGCCCTGAACCAGCTGTGGAGAAAGAGGAGGCTTACTCAGGTTACCCCCCACCCCAGAGTCAGCCCCAGGCTAGCTTCCTTCCCCCACCCCATCTCTAAAGCTCCCCAAGATGTATCCTGCTGTTCCTTAAAACAAAACAAAAGATCATAAGAGTAATGTACATCCATTGAAGGAAATTTGAAAAATGCATAAAATAGAAAAACAAAACTCACCGGTAATACGCCACCCAGAAATAAGTATTATGAACATTTGATGGAATTTCCTTCTTGTCTTTGAGTACTTGTTTATCCTTGCTCACTACCGCCCCTCCATCCAAAGAGAGGAGAAACATCAGGCGATTCGCATGGTTTGACGTCCTGCTTTTTTAATGTGTAATCTGGGCATTTTTCCTTGTCAGGAAGTATTCTTTGAAAATACGATTTTTAATTGCTGCCTGGCTTAATATTTTATCACATTTTATCATTCTGTATTTAGCCAAACCCTATTGTTGGACTCTTGGGTTGACCCACTTTTCATTCCTGTAAACAGTACCGCTGTGAACATCTTTCCCACCTTAGAGCCCCAGTTCCTACTATTCCTCTGATCCTGTTTTTCTTCTCATAGTCAGGCCTGTGGACGTACAGAGCCCCCCTCTCCTCTCTTCTGGCTGTGACCACCCACTTGCCCAGCCCCAAGTAGGGAGTGAAGAGGTAGCTGTTGCCCAGGAGGGCAGGGGCAGGGGAGTAGTGTGCATGTGAGAAGATGGTAGGGGCCTGACAGAGAGGAGAGATCACAGGGGCTTCCAGGCCTGTGTGAAATTTCTAGGGTGGGGGCACTTATATTTATGTTGAAAGGAGGAGGAAAGGAACCCCATGGAGAAAGAACAAAGGTATTAGGCAAAAGGTCCAAGATTAGTTGGAGAGATTAGCTTTAGGGGAAAAAAGCAGAGGAGGGATCTTTTCTTGCCTCAAAAGAACAACAAAAACATAGATAGATGTAAACATTGGGCAGACATTGTGGGTATTTTCAGTGGGTTGGAGAGTAGTACACCCTTCCGGTTAAAGTAAGCCAGAAGTTCCAATTGGCTGGTTTCCTTTCTCTGTGAAGAGGGGGGTGGAAGTTAACCTGCTGAGAGTAAAGGGAAGGAGGGAGCACTCACTGGGAAGATGATTTTGAACCTAAAAGAGAAAAGATCCAGAGCCGCCTCTGTGTGCCATGCTTAGAAATCAACAAGAATAAAAAAGCATGAGTCAGAATGACAAAGGCTTGGCCAGGCTGAGGTGGGGCAGTCTGGTGACCTGAGATGGAAAATCTTAGGGCACCCCCATGCGGGAGTTGGGGAAACCCAGTGTGCAGGACTGAAAGCAGAGGAAGATTGTGAACCAGGTTAAGGTCACGAATGGCCCGATATCCCTGATGGAGTAGATGGTCTGATAAGAGAGGAACTGGCTGTGGATTTAGCTGACTTGAGATCCTGGGTGAAAAGTCAGGATCGCCTAGAGGTAGCTGTGGAGAATAAATAGGGAGACCAGAGGGGGACTTTCCAGTGTCCCCCTGACCCTCATATCTTGTCTTTCCCTTGTGCTTCTCAGGTGCTGGTGCAGGGCTGCCTTTTGGACCCTTCCCAGCGGGAGGCATTCCTGCAGCAGGTATACGAGCAGCTCTGTCTCTTTGAGGATAAAGTGGCCACCATGCTGCAGCAGCAGTATGACCCCCAGAGTCAGGTATGTGCGAGAGAACGCAGGCGGAGACCACTTAGAAAGAGGAGCTATTAAGGGACAGAAGGGAGAAGGAGCCAGGGATAGAATTGCTGGTGAGCACACATGTTCCCTCCTGGAGGAGGGCTCAGGTACGTTCCCCCAAGACACAACACTCTTGCTGGGAGAAAACGTGAAAGCCATTTGCCTGTGTGTTTTCAGTCCTAGATCTCCTCCCCTACTGGATCTGAGAGGGTGATTGTGGGTGGCTTTGTTCTCTAGGACTTTGTACGGTCAGGGATAAAGCGGCTTGGACTCACTTGAATGCACTTGCTCATTCTTTTGGATATCCTAGAAGTAGCCAAGGAAATTGAGTCCTACCTGTGTGAAGACTTAATTTGATTGATGTAGAGAAGATTTCGTAGTGATGGGAAACTCTGGGTAAGGGGCCTCGTTGACAAAAGGTGGGGAACCCTGCTCAGTATAATCTGGTGCTCCATCCAGTGCCGGACTCCTTGTCCATCTGCGGGTTGGCATCTGAGGACACCCTGGGAGAGCAAGCACAGTCAGGACTCGGCTGCGTAGCAGGAGATTGAGGTTCCTCAGAGGATTAGGCCTCTCTGGCCTGGCCAGTGCTGGGCTATAAATTCCGGCTTGGCTCTGGGTGGGACAGTAATGCCGTCTGACCAATTCTGTCTCTTCTGTAATTTGGGCCAGGCAGAGGACCAGTCCCCAGACTCAGGGGAGCCCCCGGGCCGGAAGGTGGGAGTCTCCATGGTGACAGCTGATCTTGGGCTGGTCAGTATGATTCGTCAGGGCATCTTGGCACTGCAGTTGCTCCCCTCAAACTCTAGTGCAGGTCAGTAGAAGGAATGTTGGGGGGGTTGGGGAAATAGGAGGGTATAAGAAGGGGACATTATCAGTATCCATCAAGGTTTCAGGGCACCAGTGGGTCCCCGGGAAGAGGGTCTGTCTCCTTGTTTGAGGAAGGTGAATGTGCATGAGTGTATCTCTCAAGTATTATCAGCTCTTGACAACCATCAGGGACCCTAGTGGGAAGGAGTAGAGCTCCAAGGACATCACTTAGGACACTGAGATCCAGCACTCAGGAGGGAGAAGCAGGACGGAAGGGAAGAAGGAAGGGTGTTTGCGGATCATAAAACACATCGGTTGGTGGGCACCGAGGTCTTCAGGGCCCCATCAGTTGGATGCCCCCCTGTGACTTTGATCTGGTCAGCGTCCCCAGGTCTGTCCAATGTTTCCTGCTCCAGGTATCATCGTGATCACAGATGGGGTGACCAGTGTCCCTGATGTTGCTGTCTGTGAGACATTGCTGAACCAGCTCCGCAGTGGCACCGTGGCTTGTTCCTTTGTGCAGGTGAGGACTTTGTAGAAAGGAGAGGGAAGTGTAGTATGTCACAAAGCTGGACATGGCTGGTTACTTTCTTATAGGTGACGATTTCCCACATAAAGCCAATAACATAGTTGCCTGTGTGTTAGTGGGGTGCATAGGTGTCATGTCTAGAACAGGGTAGGTGGCAGTGGTGGGAGAGGACTCTCATCTTCGTCCTTAGGGTGTGGGGAGACAGCATGTTATAGGAAAAAGAGTGCTGAATTTGAAATCTGACAGTCATGTCCAGCCTCATCTCCCCTGTTAGATTAGTCATCACTGTTTTGATTGCACGGATCAGAAAACCCAACTCAAACTGGCTTGAGCAAAGGAAAGAATAGGAATATTCAGCAAACCACAGCCAATTTGGATTGATGGGCCATAGGGTGGGAAGCAAAGTGCTCTGGGAAACAAGACCACAGGGTAGGCATTGGCCAGAACATGAAAAGCTGGTTCTGCTGTATTAAGACGCTTCAGGATAATTCTGTGGGTGATGCAGGGAAGCACAAGGAAAGTCACTAGTTGGGTTTATGTTTTATAAAGGTCACTCTTGCTGCTGCGTGAAGGCAGGAGTGGAAGCAGGGGCATTAATAATTGCAGTGCTCAAGGTGAGAGAGGAACACGGCTTAAATTAGGGGAATAACGGGTAAGAGACAAGGGGATAGAATTGAGAAAATGAAGAGGTAGTCAACATGACTTAGAATTAGCAAGGTGTGAGGGGTGAGCAAGAAAGAGAGGTCAAGGATGTCTCCCACGTTTGTGACCTCAGTGGTGACTGGATTGCTGGCAGAGCTAAATGGGAAGAGAAGCAGCTGGGGTGGAATGAGGACAAGATGATAAAACCAGGTTTGTGCATGTTGCGTTTGAGGCACCTGTGGGTCAACAGGATAGCAGCAGAAAGCATCACCTTTGGAGTTAGGCATGCCTGCTCCACTTACTAGCTGTGTGACGTTGCGCGCATCCCTTGATTCCTGGTCGGATTCATTTGTAAGTGGAGATTATAACAGTGCCTCCCTCGTTGAGTGAGACAATGCATTTAAAGTGCTCAGCAGAGTGCATAATTATGTCATAGACGGCTGCTTTTCATAGCAGTTAGCAGTTGGATATGCAGATCTGGTACTCAGGAGACAGCATTAGTTGAGAGTTAGGATTTGTCAGCCTGCAGATGGCAGTTGAGCAGAGAAGAGGGCCCCTGAAGAACCTTGGGGAATACCAGTGTTGAGAGGTTTTTCATAAGAAGGGGGCCCAGCAAAGAAGGAAGGGAAAGAATCAGACAAGAACCAGGAGATTCTCATGTCAGAGAAGTCCGAGCAGCAGTTAACAGTGTGAGATGCAGCAGGCTGATCGGGTAAAATGAGGAATGAAAAGCACCCTCTTGATTTGGCAATGAAGAGGCCACCGGGACCTTTTTCAGGCCATTTCGGTGAAGAGGTGGCAAAGGGAAGTGATTGCAGTGGGTGGGAGAGAAGGAAGCGGAGACAAGCAGACACGAGGACTGTGGCTATTCAGATCAGGTGGGGGCAGGAGAGAATGGAAGCTGGAGGGAAGTGCAGGGCGGAAGAGGCAGGTGCTTTGTTCTGTCGGTTTGGTTTTGAAGCTAGAGATTTTCAGCCCGTTTCTAAGGACCCGTGAGGAAGCAGAGTTTGAAAATAAGGGAAAGAAAAGGAGGCCCGATGGAGTAAAGTCTCTCTGTTGACAAGAGGGCACTGGCTCAAAGAAGTAGATCGAGGGATCCTTTGGGAGTGGAGAGGAGTCATTTCTTCCTTTGAAACTAGAAGGATAGAAGTGACGATGGGGATGAATTGGACCGAGGGCCTCCCATCCCTCTCTGAAGGAAAAGGTGGGGGTGAGTACTGTGAGGAGGGGCGGCCAGCATCGGGGAGAACCGTGTTGAGGACAGCCCTGAAGGGCTTGCTGGGCTGGGTGTCACGTGTTCCCGTGTGGTGCCAACCTAGACAACGGTGCCCCTTTCTCCAGTTGGGGTCCCGTGGGTAGATTGTGCTCCTTGCTGGGGTTTGGAAGTCAAAGCAGAGTCCAATCAAGAGGGCCAGGGATAGACTTGGAGAGCAAAGGTTCAAGGGCTGGCCGTCTTAATGAGGTCAAAGAGCGGCAGGAGAAGGAGGATGGAAGAAATCCGAAGGGGTATAATGGTGCGTAATCGGTAGGATGTGGCGATTGAAATTGCAAAAATGAAGTGGGTCCAAGAGAAGCCAAGGGCCAGCGTGTAGGCAGCGGGCAGGCGAGTGGAATAGAGGGAGTTCCTGGAGATGAGGGCTCAGGAACAGAGAGGTCAAGGAATTGAATGAAACATCTCGAGCTGGTCTGTCACCATCTTCTGTCAAGGGCCAGCTAGTAATACTTTAAGCTTTGCTGGCCATACGGTTGTCACAGCTACTCAGCTCTGCTCTTGTAGTGTCAGAACAGGCATAGACAAGGTGATGGGCATGACTGTGTTCCAGTAAAACCTGTTCACGAAAACAGGTGATGTGCTAGATTTGGCCCACAGCTTATATGTAGTTTGCCCATCTCTGATCTACGGGCTTAGTATTCACAATATGGTCCATGGACTGGCAGCGTTGGCATCACCAGGGAGCTCCTTAGAAATGGAAAATCTTAGGCCTACCCCAGACCTATTGCATTTTAACAAAATCCCCAGGTTTTCAAACCCTAAGATTTGAAAGCACTTTTTTTATTTTTTTATTTTTTATTTTTTATTTTTTTAAAAGATTTTATTTATTTATTTGAGAGAGAGAGAATGAGAGAGAGAGAACACATGAGAGGGGATAGGGTCAGAGGACAAAGCAGACTCCCTGCCGAGCAGGGAGCCCGATGCGGGACTCGATCCAGGGACTCCAGGATCATGACCTGAGCCGAAGGCAGTCGCTTAACCAACTGAGCCACCCAGGCACCCTGAAAGCACTTTTTTTAGAGACACTAAAGTCCCTCCGATGGTAACAGGAAGCCAGTGAACCAGTTCTCAAAATCTTTAGTGAGTGGTGCAATCTGGCGTTTGATGTCCTGCAAAAGGGTGTGTCTTCAGCCAGGGGCCCAGGGAAGGAAAGTTGCAGAGCAGTGGTCTGTCCCGGGAGAACACTGAACCCACTTCCTGCTCTGTGGTCCCCACGGGTGGGAATAGCCACCAGCCCAATCTCTTCCACTCTTATTTTTACTTCTTTCTCGGGTGCCTGTTTTGGAGGTAGGCCTCTTATTGTTCATTTTCTCTAGGTGGGAGGAGTTTACTCCTATGACTGCAGTTTTGGCCACGTGCCCAACGTGGAATTGATGAAGTTCATCGCAATGGCCACATTTGGTTCTTACCTGTCCACTTGTCCTGAGCCGGAACCAGGCAGCCTGGGTCTGACTGTCTACCACCGGGCATTTCTCCTCTACTCCTTCCTGCGCAGTGGAGAAGCCCTGAACCCCGAGTATTACTGCGGTGAGGGGCAGACTGGGGCCAGGGGTGGGGGGCTGGGGAGTGTAGCATGGACACGGAGGTGATGCAGGAAGGGGTCCCTGAGCTCGGGCCTGGGGCTGACTGTTCTGGCACGGTTCTCTCCCCTGGGATGGCAGCATAGCCGCCCCCCCCAACCCCCCAGCTCTCTGTCAGCTCACGGATAGCCACCCGCCCCTCCCTCACCTCACTGGTCTTCTAGGCTCTCAGCACCGCCTGTTTAATGAGCACCTGGTCTCCGCAAGCAGCAACCCTGCCCTGGCTCTACGTCGGAAGAAGCACACCGAGAAGGAGGTGCCTGCTGACTTGGTCAGCACAGTGTCTGTACGGCTTCGAGAGGGTTACAGTGTCCGAGAGGTCACACTGGCCAAAGGTGAGGGTCACTAGCCTCTGCCCCGTCTCGCAAGCCTCAGACCTGCCAGACCAGCGGAAGGCGCCTAGGTATCACCCGTGAGATTCTGCTTGTCATTGGAGACAAGCGGGTTCTGAGCTGC
Organism: Neomonachus schauinslandi; assembly: GCF_002201575.2. Taxonomy (NCBI): domain Eukaryota; kingdom Metazoa; phylum Chordata; class Mammalia; order Carnivora; family Phocidae; genus Neomonachus; species Neomonachus schauinslandi. The sequence goes on from NC_058406.1 coordinate 33,174,140, forward strand.
CTTCAGGGCCTCGTTCTCTTAGCATTTAGCCTCCCAGGTCCATCTTTGCCAGGGGTGGGTCATCGGAGGGTGGTGTGGTATCCTGAACTTGACTCTTTTCACATCACTGCTGCAAACTTCTGTTTGTGGCAGTTGGCAGGCTCTAGGCCTGCAATCTCTGGAACTATGCTTGGAACCTTTAGCCAGGCTAGAGTTCCAGGAGGTCGGTGGGGCTTTTGAATAGAACTCAGTCCCAGGCTGGAGTCCTATGCCTTCTTCCCCTAACTAGTCTCCTGATTCCCCTGAAGGAGGGTCTCAGCTGGAGGTGAAGCTCGTGCTGTTGTGGAAACACAACATGCGCATCGAGTATGTGGCTGTGGCGCCCTGGCCCCTGGAGCCTGAGGGCCCTCGAGGAACACGGGTGGAAGTGACAATGGAAGGGGGCTATGACATTCTGCATGACGTTTCCTGTGCACTAAGGCAACCCATTCGCTCACTCTATCGTACCCACGTTATCCGACGGTTCTGGAACACGCTGCAGAGGTGAATGAGGTCACCGCTCAGTGAGTGATGCCCCGTTTGTTGTGTGGGGAGACAGAGGTGTGAAACTGGGAGCTGGTGAGAGCCCCCCTGAGGCCCAGGCTTGTGTCCAGGGTCCCACGTCCCCCTGGGGCTCCCTTCCTCTGTGCCCACTGGAGTGAGGGGTGGCTCAGGGTTGACCCTTGCTCTGCAGCATTAACCAGACGGACCAGATGCTAGCCCACCTTCAGTCTTTCTCTTCAGTCCCAGAACATTTCACGCTTCCTGACAGCACCAAGAGTGGAGTGCCGCTCTTCTATATCCCGCCCGGCTCTGCCACCCCGGTGAGTGGTTCTGATGCTTGGCAGCCCCACTCCACACCCGTCCAGGCTCAGACTAGCACAGCTTCTAGAGCCCAGAGCCACCTTCTTTTTCCTTCCCTCTCAACCTAAACCAAAATTCCTAAGCTTTAGCCTTGAGAGCAGTTCTCCTCCCTCCTTCCAAGTTCCTGACAGAGAAGGATCTAGAGAGAGAGGCTGTCCTCAGCAGACCTCCGGTGCCAGACGTAAAAACTTGGAGAACGCAGAGGTTCCCATGAGCCCCTTCGCCCCATCTCCACGTGGAGTATTCTGGCCTCTCCCGGCATCCTCACCCATTTCCCCCCAGTGCCAACCACCGTGAATCGTGCACTGCCTGAAGACCGTAGCTTCCTTTGTCCTGTGCTGACTTCACCCTCGGCCCACAGACGTCAGCCTCGCACCGCCAGGCGCAGCTTTTGCTGGCACGCAGCCACCTCACCCTTTGCCTGGGTTTAGCTTAAAGGGTCACCCAGTCTGTCTCTGGGCTCCTCCCGATCTGGCCTTCATCCTGGAGGCCTCTGTGTTTGCTCCTGTCCCAGGCTGGGCTCTGAGCTCCTCTCTGACCCCTGGACCCCACAGTCCTCTTTGCTGGTTGGCCCTCGTGCCCTGTTTCTCCATGAATGCTCCTACAGGGCAGTCCTTCCCATCCCCAGGTGCTCTCCCTTCAGCACAGTGGGTCCGACTCCTCCCACGCCCAGTTTGCGGCCTACTGGAAGCCAGTGCTGTCCATGGATGCCAACTCCTGGCAGCGCTGGCTGCACATGCATCGCCTGGTGCTCATCCTGGAGCACGACACGTGGGTATCCTCTGTGGGCTGAGGGGACAGGGAGGGTTGGGGAAGGGGGGGCAGCAGATGAGCCCTCACCCACCGCAGCCAAGGAAGAATGATGACCCTTCTCCGGCCTTCCTGGTTACCCACGCCCACATCCTCAGATGGGACCTGGCAGAGAGAGACCAGCAGTCTGTTCTCTGCCTCCAAGCCTGGGGCTGCAAGGTCTGAGCTCGGCCCACACCGCTCTTCCAGACCCATCCCCAAGCACTTGCACACCCCCGGCAGCAACGGGCGCTACAGCACCGTGCAATGCAGGATCTCACACTCCTCACTGACCTCTCTGCTTCGGGACTGGAGCAGCTTCGTGCTCGTCGAGGGCTACTCCTACGTGAAGCTGCTCTCCAGGTGTGCAAAGCGATGGGCCCTCACTCCTCCCCCTCCACCGCATCCCACATCTCTTCCTCTAACCCCAGACCTTACCGCTCCTTCTCGGCCCACGGACAGCCTAGAGCTGCTCACTGACCCCCATTTCTCCCTAGTGCCCCCGACCAGCCCCCCTCCTCCTTCTACATGGTCCGCATCATTTCCAAGGCCCCGTGCATGGTCCTTCGCCTGGGTTTTCCCATCGGCACACCGGCCCAGGCCCGACACAAGGTGAGCTGGGCCCTGACTGACTCCCAGACCCAGGAGCCCTGGAGGGTGGACTGACTCTTTCTCCCCACACCATACAGGGCCAGGGCCAGTGGAGAGAGGAGCCCCCAGATCAAGGAACGCTTGGAGTAGAGGGCTCTCTCAACTTGTCTGGGGGCCCCTTCTCCCAGACCTAGAGGGGACAGGGTTAAGAGGATCTGATCACATTTCTCCCCCAGATCGTGTCAGGCTTACGGGAAGAGATCTTGCGGCTGCGTTTCCCCCACCGGGTGCAAAGCAAGGAGCCAACACCCAAGGTCAAACGGAAAGGGCTGGGGGGCATTGGTGGGGGCAGCTCTCCCTCCAAGTCCCCCCCCAACGCTGGGCCCCCAGCAGGCCCTGTCTGACCGGCCCTGCCTTGTGGTCCTGCATAAGCCCCTGGACAAGCTACTCATCAGGTTGGTGTAGAAGCTGGGGCCCGGGCTGGGGCTCAGGCTGGGGCTCAGCTGGGCCCGAGTGGAGATCGAGGGGTTGCCTCTATTGCCCAGGTATGAGAAGCTACCCCTGGACTACCGGGCGCCCTTCTTACTGACACTGGAGCCACCAGGGCCACTGCCATTGGTGTCGGGCCGCTCAGCCTCTTCTAGCCTAGCGTCGCTGTCCCGCTACCTCTACCATCAGCGCTGGCTCTGGAGCGTCCCATCGGGCCTGGCGCCCGCACTGCCGCTCAGCGCCATTGCACAGCTCCTGTCCATCCTCACTGAGTACGTCACCCGAGCCCCACCGGGCAGCTTGGGGCAGGGAGAGAGCAGGTGTAGACTCTGGGTTCGGCCCTGGCAGAAAGCCTACGTCAGACCCTGGCCGTCTCTGAGCCCCATTACGCACGGTACTTAGCGCAGAGCAGCGCCTGCCACTGCCCTCCCCCGCCTCCCGCACCTGCTACGGTCAACTTATTGTGGCCTGTGCACAATAAGAACTAGAACTTACTGCACCTGAGGCACCAGTAGTCTGAGCAGTGCTGCCAGCAGACAAGTCTGGCTGGACGGCTGCTGGAAGTGGCCACGTAAGTGGCATGAGGGGCAGGAGGATGGATTCTGAGGGTCTCTCCCCCATCTCATCCCGTCCCCACCCCCGCCTCTGTGGGGCTTCAGAGTCCGACTCTCCGAAGGCTTCCACTTCGCCTGCAGTGGGGAAGGAATCATCAACATGGTCCTGGAGCTTCCAATTCAGGTATGTGCCGTCCCTCGTGACGCCTCCCCACCAGGGCCCGTCATCTGAGGGACACTTGCCTGTCAGCCGGGTTGGGACTGCTGTAAACTCGGCCTCATGGAGACCCTGTGGTCAGAGGACCCAAAGCCTGAGGCCAGTCCCAGGACAATGTGGCGGGGGCTGGGGTTCTGAGGGCCCGAGCTGGCCTGGTTGAGGTTTGCCCACGATCTCCCGTTCTGCCCTCAGAATGAGCCCTTGGGGCAGGCTGCAGGCGAAGAGAAGCACACCTGCGTTGTCCAGTACATTCTCTTCCCCCCACACTCTACCTCCACCAAAGACAGGTGAGGCCCAGGTCCTCTCTGGGAGCCGCCTCTCTCCACATTCCCACTTGTCCCTACTGCCCCTGAAGTTGTCTCCTGGGCTGTTAGGGAGTTGGGGTAGTGGGTGCTGTTTCCAGATGCTTCATCAGGCAGACGCTGGTCTGGAAAGGCCACGTGGGAGTTTCGTCCGTCCTGTGCTCCCCCCGTGGACTGACCCCTTGCCACTCGGCTATGGATTGGACTCTCCTCTCTGCCAGGCTCAGGGCTCCTCCTCCTTTAGTTTCTCCACAGATGACGACAACGATGTGGAGGTGGAGGCCCTGGAAGGAGACTCAGAGCTCAACCTGGTCACTGAGGTGTGGGTGGAGCCTCAGTATGGACGGGTGGGACCCGGGCCTGAGAGCTGGAAGCATCTCCAGGACCTGACCTACTCCGAGATCCCTCGAGCTGTGAGTGACCCCTGCAGGTCCCCCACACCTTACTGGGGCAGGCGCCGTCCCCTCTGGAGTACCACGGCCTGTGCGCTTCCTGGGCCCTCTGAAGCTCTGTGCTCTGCCCGTCTCTGTGTGGGCTTCCTGTGAAGCCCTGGACTTCTGTGAAGTGTCTTTGCAGCCCTCACCCCAGCTCTTCTGTGAAGAGCTGGACACCAGAGTCCTTGGGCCTAGGGCAGGCTGACCCCTGACCTCTGCTGCTTATGCCCTAGCTCCACCCTCGGGATGCTGCGTGCATAGGCTCCATGCTGAGCTTTGAATACCTGATACAGCTGTGCCAGAGCAAGGAATGGAGTCCCCTGCTCCCAGAGCCAAGGGTCTCTGATGGTCAGTGGGGAAGGGGCCCCCGGGGTGGAGCAAGAGAGTGGAGGGCGGGGGCAACCATAGCTGGGGCATCCGGGTCTCACCATGGGTCTTGTCTTCCTTCCCTCCCTCCTAGGATTGGACCAGGGAGGAGATACCTGTGTCCACGAGATCCCTTTCCATTTTGACCTAATGGGACTATTGCCTCAGTGTCAACAGCTCCAGATGTTCTTCCTTCTGCTTTCCAGAGGTGGGTGAACTTCTTGCTTACTGACCCACAGGGCCAGTGGGCGTGGGAATGATAGAGCATAGAGAGCAGATGAGTCTGCACGTGAGCCAGAGGAGCGCTGGGGCAGGAGGAGGCTTGGAGGCCGCACGAGGGCCGCCATGGTCAGGGCTGAGCCAGGGTGCTGGGCAGCAGGAGGCTCTCGGCGCTGAGCGGAGTGTGTGTCGGGCAGAGCCAGAGGGCGTGCCTCCCGCCGAGGGGCCCTGCCCCGCCAACGACACGGTGCTGTGCCTGCTGCACAGCTGCCTGGGGCAGGAGCTGAGTGACCGGGAGACCCCGCTGACCGCCGCCGAGCAGGCCGCCTTCTTGAGTGAGGTGCTGCGACGGGCCTGCCACAGTCCAGGTGAGCTCCCACTTCTTCCCCAGACAGCACACTCTGGCCCAGCCCCCTTTTCCCTACCCCTCAGGGGGGCTTCTGTCTTTGGGTCTGGACCTCCCTGTCTCTTCACCTCAGAGCCCTGCCTCTCTGCCGGCCCTGCCCTCGTCTGCCCACCTCTACTCCCATTGCAGGTCCAGAGGAGCCACCAGTGGGGGGCCACGGGATCCTAAAGGATCGAGCAGTCAGCAGCACCCAAGCCACTGGAGACTCAGCGCCTCCTGCCCTGGTCAGCACCGCTTTGTCTCCTTGAGCCCGTTTTCCCACTGACCTTCTGTTAGCACATATCCATGCCCCAACTTCCTATCACTGGGGTTGCTAAGTGCCTCCTGCCAGAGACGGGATGCTGTCACTCCCCTTTGTCTTGGATCTTACAAGCTATACCTAGGGCTGCACTCCACGGTGCAGGAAGGGAGCAGGGGTGGGGTGGTCCCTTGCGGATTGCTCTGATGTTGTTTCTCTCTTACAGGGTGGAGGCCCTCCTGAGCCTCTCAAGCCTCTCATCTCTGCCCAGCCCCCTCAGTGGCGCTGCTATGCAAGGCTTCTGACCCCCCAGCATGTGTTTCTCACTTTCCTCCCAGCTACCTTCTCAGGTACGACCTGCTCACCTTTGTCACTAGCCCCACATACAAACCCCTGGACTTCCTCACCAACCTACCAGGCAGCTCTGACTTCTGTCTCTTTTCCTCTTCAGATGTCCTACATCTGGCTGCCTATGGCCTGGAGGGACCCTCTCCAGAGGAGACAAAGCCTAAGTTCGGGGATTGGAGTGGAGCCGCCAGCCTGAAAGATCTGGGAGGACCTGGGGTGAGGGCTGCAAAGGCCCAGGTCCCCACGCTCAGTGTCACCCCAGCCGGCGGTAAGGCTGCTAACTCTTAAGTTAGTTAAGCAGGAGCAGGAATGGGAAGAAACAGAAGGCTTGGAGACCATGTGACACCTCTTCCCACAGACACTGTCCAGAACCCAGGAGACCTAAGCCCACCTTTCCGTCAGGACTTACAAGCTTACGCTGGGCGTCAGGCTCCACAGACGGAGGGTGCAGATGGTCCCCGGACTCGGTGTCCTGTTTACATCTACAGCTGTGCTCTGGAAGCGCTGAGGGAGCAAATGGTTGGCCTGCAACCCCCTCAGGCACCCCGAGACGTAGTCTTCCGGTGAGTACCCTCAGTATTGACCTAGGTCCTCCCCCAACCGTGGCCCCCAGCCAGGGCTCATGACCACCATGCTCAGGGGTATAGACAGACAGGTTGATGATCAGTGGCAGGAACTCAGTCCATGTCCTGCCAGCTCCTGGCTTAGCTTCCTTCAGCAAATCAGTTGAACTTGCTCGGCCTTGAATATATTCAGTAGAGACGTATGGACAGTCCACGGGAGCGCGGGTGGGTGGGGAGTCTGAGATATCCCTTAGGAGAGTCGGCCAAGCTTGCTCCTCTCCCTCCTATTCCTAGGACTCAGTTCCTCGACCAGCCCTCCCCATCCTCAGCCTGGATGGAGCCCAGGTTCAAGGAGGCAGCCAACCATTGTGCCTTGCTGCAGGAGCATGCACAGCGATGCTACGTCCGCGGTGAGCAGGAGGCCACATTAGGGAGTGTCAGGGAGGAGGAGTCTTTGTGGGATCACGGGCACAGGGGCTGGAGGGGCCATTCCTGAGCTTGACCGTCATGGCCCCTTCCACTTCCTCAGGGCTGTTCCGGAGTTTGCAGCAAGCACAGAGCGTCTCCTCACAGGACTTGCTGACAGCGGTCGACGCCTGTGAGGAGCTACTACAAGAAGTAGACATCACCCCTTTCCTGCTTGCACTGTGTGGCCATACTCGGGCTTTGCCCCAGGCACCCCCAAGCCCTGGGCCTCTCAGCCCTGGGCCCTTCAGCAGCAGCATCGAGGAGGGCCCTGAGCCTCGGGACCGAGCTGTCCTGGCTTCTGAGTCCAGGTTAGGATGGTCCCAGAATGATGTGTCAGGGCTGCGCAAGGTCCCTGTAAACAGCCCTTCCGAGCCAGGGGTGGGGCTGTGCAAGGTCATGCCCACACACCAGGGAGGTGGTTGCTTTGTCGCCGGCTTCTTGCTCCCATTTTCCGGTCTCCTCTCTGTCTCTCCTGTTCTGGCGTGAAGCGTTGAGCTGGGTGAGGGGTAGAGAGTTGCCGGCTGTCATCAGTGAAAGTAGAAGCTTGTTCTGAGGACGCTCGTGCAATAGTAGTAATCCCTGGAACCACTCTGTGAGTTTCAGAGTGTGTCGCTCGCTGCTGAGTCCCCAGCTCACCTGAGGGGCCCAGCAAGTCCCTGATGCAGGGAGGGAGAAAGGCAAGCTAGCAGACAGCTGTGTGTCTGGCCCCTGTAGTGTATTAGCATCCGGGAAGTAAAAGAAGCAGAGGGAGGAAGGTGCTGATGACGCCCAGGTTTGAACTCTAGCCCAGTTCCCTGTCTGGAGCTCTAGACCCTCCACCTTTTGTGCCCCCCAATCCGTGCATTTTCTCCCCACCAAACCTTGCTTCTCCACCTGTGTTCTTCCACAGTGAATGAGATCATCCTCCACCCAGTGGTCCGAGTCAGGAAACTGGGAGTCCTCCTTACTCATTCCTCTGTGTCACAGAAACGTCCAGTCGTTAAGAAACGTGGGAGTTCGAGCCAAAGTGGGTGGGGTGGTTCTCCTTGCCTCTCCCACTGCCCGTGCCATTGTGCTAAGCACCCTCGCTAGAACCAAAGATGGTGTGTGCCGCTCCCAGAAGGGACGCAGGCTCCTCCGGGACTTGGTGGCTCTTAACGCCTCAACGCCCTTCACCCCCACCCTGCCCACTCAGCATAGAGACCGAGGACCTCAGTGAGCCTGAGTTTCAGAACAGCCGTGCCCCTGGCAACCCAGACCCTAGCCTGGAGATCTCTCTGACGGACGTCTGCCAGCTCAGAGGAGAGGCACATGACGCCCTTCATAGCCTCATCCAGGTGAGACGCTTGGGGGGGAAGAGGAGGGTGGAGGCCTGCCTGCCCCAGGGCGCCGTGTGCTCTCTTGGGACGGGGGTATATAGGTGTCTACTCTAGGCTAGCGGGGAGTGTTCTGCCGATGGCGGGCTGACATAATAGGCTCCTTCTAACCCCCAAACAGGAGAAGTTCCTAGAGATCAGTGGTCTCCACTTCCGCACGGTGCCCTCCAATCCACACTACTTCTTCTACTGCCCTCCATCCAGCCGGCGAGAGGTCAGCGGCTTCCTTCCTCCCTCCCTCGGACCCCCGAGCCATAGCCCCATGTGCCCACCCATACTCTCTGGACTCTTGGCTCTCTGAGGCCCTGATGTGGCTCTTGTCCAGCCGTGGATAAAGTGGTCTCTTTCTTTTGCTCAGGATGAGGGCCCCCGGGACACAGCAGACAGAAAAGTCAGTGACCTGGAGTTCTCAGAGGCCGAGCTCATAGGAGAAGAAGGTGTGTGGGCAAGTGGGGAGAGGTGGGAAGGCTGCTTCAAGCCGGGATTCGGGGCCCTCCACTGCCAGCCTGTCCCACTAAGCCCACGACATGCATCCCTGTCTAGGAGACACATCAGCCTGCTGTGTAGTCACCGAGAGTGACCCAGAGCTCGAGGTAGAATACCGCGAGAGCCGTGAGCCAGACCTGGGGCCAGTGGGGCTCGACTCCGCCTCGCTGTCAGATGCAGACACCGTGAACCCCGATGAAGACTCCTTCAGTATCCTGGGGGGCGACTCACCGACGGGGCCCGAGAGCCTGGTGCGTGACCTGCCGCCTCTCTTCCTGCACCTCACGTGCTCTGTGCGGCTGCGCGGGCAACACAGCTCAGTACCCGTGTGCAGCCTGCCCACCTGCCTCGGTGAGTCCAGGGTGCCCGGGGGCGGGCCACAGGTCCCAGTACAGCCCGCCTGCCTGTTGGAGGGTGGGGGGCAGAGCCTACAGAAAGAACTCATTAGCACTGAGGACTTGAAGTCTGTGCTTATCCCTGGGCTCCAGCAACCCCTGACTTTCCCCCTCTCGCAGGTCAGGTGCTTTCCAGTCTGGAGGGTCCCCCCATTGGAGGCCGAGTGCCCCTGAGGGACCTCAGTGTTACCCTGGACGTCTTTGTGCTGACCTTGCCTCTGGAAGTGGAGCTTCCCCCGACCTCAGACCCTCAGCACCACCGGTGTGGCAGCAAGTTTGGTGGGGGGGGGTCTGGGCCTTGCTGGGGCAGGGTCCCATTAAAGGAATCTAGAGGCACTTGGGGACTCAGGACCCCTTAAGGATTCCAAGGAAGGAGTGCTGAGGAGGCCTAGGGAGAGGGTAGCTGCTGATCTTTGACCTTCGCTCCTACCCTATTCAGGTCCACGTCTGAAAGCAGTGCTTCATTCCCACGATCCCCAGGGCAGCCATCATCTTTAAGGTCAGATGATGGCCTGGGGCCCCCACTGCCACCCCCAGAAGAAGACAGGTACTTCCCCTTCCGCCTCGCAGAGTTCCTTGCTCCCTGTCAGTTTTGTTTTCTGGAAACCAACATCTAAACCTTTCTTCCACTTAGGCACCCCGGACTATCCAACTTGGCCACACCCCACAGGCTGGCTATTGAGACCACCATGAGTGAGGTGAGGGCCTTCCCTCCCCCAAGCTAGGTGACAACCCCTTAACACTGTAACTGATACCCTTGCCAGCATGTGAGTAAAGTAAGGGGCCTCTTTATTCTGCGATCAAAGTAAGGTCACCCTCAATCTGTGAGGTAGTGTCTTCTAGTCTGCGAGGGAGATGATGCCCCAAGCGTCAGCGAGGTGCCCCTTGCCACTTCCCGGATTGCTCTCCAACTGTAGATCCACTGGTTGCTGGAGGATGAGATGGTGGGGGCCCTCCGAAGAGGGGGCATCCCCCAGAGCGCTGCGTTGCAGCGGGCAGCTGCCCACATCCATAGCTCTCCTGGACGCTCCACCTGCCTTCGCCAGACCCTGCCACTGAGTTTTGTGTTTGGGCCAGAACGTTCCCTCACACAATTCAAGGAGGTACGCTGTCCCCAGAACACCCCCCGGTCATCCTGGGGCCCGTTCTTCCCTGGACTCCAGATACAGAAGTAGAAGGGCCTCTCCTGGTTTGAGTCCATAGCATTCCCCTCCGGACAGCCTCCTCACCACATTGTCCCTCACCCCATGCCTGGAGGCCCAGCTCAGTGGGAAGAGACCCAGCTCCCCTCCTTGCCACTAGGCCTGTTGAAGTTTAGGCAAGTCCCTGACCCTTTGCGCACCTCAACAATGGGGGTGCCGGTGTCTGCTTCACCAGGGAGTTGTGAGGGTCTGATGAAGTGTGGGCTGCCGTGAATAGGGTGGGCTGCTCCCGCCCGAACTGTAACCTTGGCTCCTGATTCCCAGGAGTTTCGCCGCCTGCGCCTCCCTGGCCATGTTCTTCTTGAGGATCCTGGCAGTGGCTTCTTCTTTGTGGCAGTTGGCCAACAGCCAGGTGCGTCCCAGGGGGAGCCCCCTTCAGCAGCCTGGGCTTGGCACAGCCATGAGGACAGGGCCGAAGGCATCGAAGGGGAGGTGAGCCTTTCCTGGGATGACCTGGGAATGGGGGCGGGGGGTGGAGGTAGGTGTGTGGGGGGCCTGTATTCAGTTCTGACTTCCTGCCTCTCAGGCCCTGACAGCCAGCCCCCAAGCCCCTGGCTCCCCAGAAGGTTCTGAGGGCACCCCCCTCCTCAGCTTGCCACAGGGAGGTAAGAGAGGACTCGGGCAACAAAGTCTGGGGGCTAGGACCAGGGACTTGTAGATCCCCGGACCTGCTTCCATTTTCAGAGGGCGGTCCTAAGCAAAATCAACAGAGGTTCCAGGCCTTTCCCGTCTCTTCCCAGGGAGCCAGCCTGGGCCCAGCCGGGGGCTGAGCCTTATGTCCAGTCAGGGCAGTGTGGACTCTGACCACCTGGGTAAGCTGGGACAACGCAGGGAGGACTCTAAGCTGTCAGGAGGCAGACGCAGGGCTGCATGGCGGAAGGACTGGGCAGGGGGCATCAGAAGGGACTGATGTGAAGGGGCCGGGCCCATCAAGCCTGATACACTTGGAAGATCAGATGAGCCATAGGAAGGAGCTGAACCTCAGCGCATTTGACACAGGTTATGATGGTGGCAGCAGTGGCTCAGACAGTGAGGGTCCCAATGAGACCCTAGGGGAGAAGGCTCCCTTCACGTTGCGGACCCCGCCTGGGCCAGCCCCTCCACAGCCTTCGCTCTCAGGCCTCCCCGGGCCCTGTCTGCCTGACTTCTGGCTCATCGTTCGGGTGCTGCAAGATCGGGTAGAGGTGTACGCCCACGCACGGTAAGTAGGGCCCTGCACCCTGACTCTGATGTCTGCTGCTTTTCCCTGGTCCCACAACACTCCTCTCCAGGGTCGTTCCAAAGTAAGATTTGGGACTGAGGGTTTGGGGAGAGGTCTGACTGTATTCTGGGGCTGGAGGGTCCTGACCACTTCCCACAGCCTGAGCAAAGTAGGTCACTCTGCTTTTCTAATGGAGTTCAAAGCTGGTAGGATTTGGGCTCCTAGCCAAGCATTAAGAGCTTCTCCAGTTCAGAGCAGCTTCAGAAGTTGACGTGGGAATAACAAGTGATATGTAATGAGCACTTATTATGTGGCAGACGCTGTTCTTAGTGTTCCACCTGGGTCAGCTCCTTCATCTGGGCCACGGTCCTAGACAGTATTATTCTCCTTAAGGGGGGCACCTCAAGCACAGGGAAGTTAAATACTTGCCCAAGGTCACAGGAAAGGGCAGAGCCGGGACTCACAGCAAGGCCCCTGGTTAAATATGGCTCCCATCATGGGGTGGGGTGGGTTTAAGAAGGGAAGACCATCCTTCTGCTCAAGATCTGTGAATGGAGAGGAAGGTACCTTTGGAAGCTGCCCACGTGGAAGCTGATAAAGCAAGCCTGGAGCCTGTGCTTCTGTAATTGCTATGGAGAATTCCTCTTTTCCCATTTTCCACCATGTTTGCTTCCCTTGGTCCAGTCCTACTCCCTTTTCGTGGCTTCTCTTGGCCCCAGCTCCCAAGCGCCGCCCCCCCCAACTGTGTCTGATCCATCCCTCCCCTCCAGGAGCCTGATTCGGGAAGATGGGGGGCCAGGCACCGAGTGTCGCCACCTGCAGCAGCTCCTGGTGAGGCGAGTTGGGGAGATCTGCAGGGAGGTCAACCAGGTAAGGGACAGCTGGGAGCAGGGCTTTCTAGGCCTGGTACACTGCTCAGATGAGGAAGGAGTTTCTAGGAACTTGACCTTTAGAGGCTCTTGATCCATCTTGGATATTTTCTTTGACACCTGGTTAGGTTACTAGGGTACTCTTACTCCCTGGGCTCTACAAACTGGGGAATGCTCCCTCACCCACTCCTAGTAATGTGGGTTACTCTCCCAAACCCTGACTATGAGCTGTTCCATCTTGTGGCCTTGCGCTAGCATTAGGGATATAATAGTGAACAAGTCAGGGAAACCCTGACTCTCTGGAGCTTTTGTCGAGTGAGGGAGATAGACCTTGAACAACTAAATTACATGAATCATTCCCATTATGATTGTAAAGAATGGTACAGAGGAAAAGTAGAGACTGCGATGAGAGCATATGACAGGGCCTAACCTTCTGAAGTGTCAGGCAAAGAATTGATTTTTTAAGCTGAGACCTGAAGGGTGGGGACCAGATTCTGGCAAAGAGGAGGGACGAATGTTCCTAACCTGGGGTTCAGAGCCCTGAGCCCGGTGACTGTGGGACACATCTCTGACCCCCCAGTGATTACTGATGCTCTCTTGACCGCTGACCCCCCGTGATAACGGGCATTCTCTCTGGCCTTTGATCACCCCTGACCACCACCACCAATTGTATGAGGAATATTTCAGTTCCCTGATACCCGGCTCCTCCTCCCAGCGGCTGCTTCTGCAGGACCTCCATGACAGTCACGTGTGTAACTCTCTTCTGGTGGCTGAGAGCGAAGAGGATCTGTGGCGCAGCGAGACCCCCTTCCACTCCCGTCAGAGGGCACCGCTGCCCAGCGATGGTGAGACCCCACCCAGGAGCCTCCCTGCCGCCCTTCCTGTGTCCGTGCTTGGGTGGGAAGACGAGCGCAGAGTCGCCGTGACTTAGTCACCAGTGCCAGGAGAGCAGGGAGGGTAGGACAGAAAAGGTCACTGAGCTTGGCCATTGAGAGTTCCCGTGTGTCGTTAGTGAACATAGTTTTGGCAGAGAGGAGGACACCCCCTTGGAGCCAGAAGTGAGAGGATCTTACACAGGTAGGGCAGAAGTGAGAGGATCTTACATAGGTGGGGCAGAGAAGAACGACTCATTCAAATAGCGTGGTAGGCACACAAGGAAGGGATTTGACAAAAAGGCGGACTCGAGCACATGTATGTTCCACAGGGAAGGAGCCAGGAGACAAGGAAGGGTTGAGGAACACAGGAGAAAAGGGACCATGGAAGGGTCTGTGACCTGTCTTCCTAAGGCCATGCCTCTGCCTGGCCCCACCTTCCTTTCCAAAATGACCTTCTTTCCCCTTTGGGTCACAGGGCCGAGGAATGGTGTGGTGGGGTGGGCGAGTCGGCCAAGTCACAGGTAGAAGACCAGAGGGGAGGAGCTTAAGGCCCAGTAGGAGGATTTGCCTTCCGATCGGCTGTCCCTCCCGACAGGCAGGCACAGGGCCCCTTTGGGCTTCCGGAGATTTCTGGTCGCAGATAGGAAGTCCGAGACTCTAACCTATACTCTACTCGAGATGCTAATTGAAGTCTTAACACTTCCACTCTCTTCTCTTACTCCTGATGACCCTTCAGTGCAGCTCAGAGGGGAAAGCCAAATGATGTCATTCTTTTGCAGTTCTCCCGTCTGGTTTAAAAATAAAATCAGACCACTTCTTGTTTTTAATATTCTCAGCAAGTCGGTAGGTGAATGTTCCTAATAGTCCCGGACATCATGTCTCTCGGCACATCCTGAGATGTGCTCCATATCAAAGCACCATTCCCCTAATTAGTGGACTTACCAGGGTTTGATGGCGTCTTCTGCACATTGAGCATGAGCTAGGACAGCCACGCACCTTTGCTGCAAATGCCTTCTAGCAGCGTGCGACGGAAGACAGTCGGAGCCCGGAGACAGCCCTTCCTCATTACCGTCTCTCCATGCGGTTTTGCTGGAGCCCTCAGCAAGTAGCATTCCGTTCCAAACAGCCTCCTGTGTGCTCTGTACACTGCTCACACCTGGCAGCAGCTTCTCTGGGAAACCAGATGGCCACCTCTGCCATATCGGGAGGCTCCTCATCATCTGGGAAGCTGGAAAGGGTCAGACAAGGCACTGGCCTGTGTCCTTGGGCTCTTGCATTCTGCCCTGCTGCCCTATGGGTTCTTTGGGGTGGCTGTCCTCCAGAGCACAGGGTTTTCCCTCACTCTGCGGGTGTGTATCAGCACTCCTATTCTCTTGGTTCTAACGGGGTTCTCGTTGCCACTCTTTGTGAGTACGACAGATGGGGTGTATGTTATGTATTATATTATGACACAGCCAGAGTGTCTGGACATTATCTTCAGGATTTCTCATGCTCTGCCTTACCTGACACCTCTTCTTAGCTCCTTCTGCACATCTCCCTGAGAGCCTTTGTGCTGTGACCTGGCTTCCTAAGAGCATGGTCCTGCCTTGTTACCCGAAATGACCGGCTTTCCCCTGCAGGGTAATAGACGGGGCCAAGGAGTCCTGGCGAGTGAGGACAAGTAGGCCAGTTCCTAAGTGAGAAGTAGCGAGGGCAGAGGGCCGTGTCTCGCTTCTGATCCGCTGTCTCCCTTCCCCCCAGATTACGCTGCTGATGAGAGCTGTGCACCCCGAGGGTACCTAGCCGCCACAATGCAGTTTGTCCCTGGCCATTTCTCCTGTGACGTTGTGTGGGGAACTGTGATTCGAGTCCATTCGCGCCTGAAGATGGGGCCCAGCATGGGGGTCTCTCGTGGTGTGTGACGGGCATGAGAGGCAGGCGGAGGGGGAGGGAATCTGGAGAAGGGGGTGTCCTGAGCCCCTGTCACTCCCACAGCCATCCAGGCCCTGCGCTCCGTGCTCAATGCCTTCTCTGTGGTGAACCGGAAGAATATGTTTGTCTATCAGGAACGAGCAACGAAGGCTGTGTACTACCTGCGGTACGTGGGCCCTGAGAAGAGAGGGCCCAGGGATCAAGAGAGAGGCAGGGATCAAGGATGGTGGCCGAGGAGGTATGTCCAAAGACTGTGCCCCTCTCTCCCAGGCTCCTGGAGACTTCCTGCAGCGAGCGGCCATGGGAAGGTGATGCGCTGCCCCCCTCCCTAGCTCTGTCTCGAAGCCAGGAGCCCATCTACTCTGAGGAAGCTTCGGCACGTATCACCCCCACCCCCGAGGCCCCTGTACTCCCCTCATACTTTGCCCCCTGGAGCCGGGCCCTGACCCGAGTTTCCCTGTAGGGTCCTCGTTCTCCCCTGGACATGGCTTCTAGCCGCAGTTCCGATGCTGCTCGTCCTGTGGGCCAAGTGGACAGGCATATCCAGCTGCTGGTGCATGGCGTAGGACAGGCAGGTAAGCACTGCGCGGAGGGGGCAGGGGAGTGACCAGAGGAGGTTCCGGAATCCTCCCGAGACTTCTCGTAGCGCCTTCCTACTGTAGCTCATGCTGTGCTCTGGGTTTCCCTCAAGTAGGAGCTGGGCGGGACAGACAGATGTTTAGAGGGTAGGCCCTGCAGCTGATTGAAATGCAGCTTGGGGAAGAGGAGCCATTAAAGCTGGCACCGGGTGTCTAGGCTGGGTGACTTTGGGTGGATGGTGGCTCCACGGGCTGGAGACAAAGGGCAGGTTTGGGATTAAAGTCATGTCTGGGAGACGGTGAGCATGAGGTCCCCGGTAGGCAGCTGGATGTCGCAGCTCGTGTTCATGGCTGGCTTAATGTGTACCAGGTCTCGGGCTAAGACTCTTACATCCGGAGTAGATGGCATTATTACTCCTGTCTTAGGGATGAGGACACTGAGGCTTTGAGAGGACACTCACCTGTCCATAGTCACACAGTGAACTAGAACTTAGCAGAACTAGAACCTAGTGCTGGCTGCCTCCAGTATGTGGGGGAATGTTCAAGTCTGGGGGTCAAGGGCCAGTCTGGGGGTTGCTGGGTCGTCTGCCAGGGTCTCCACCTTCCTGCCATGGCTGTGTCAAGGTCCCGAGATTACCGACGAGCTGGTACGGGTCCTGCGTCGGCGCCTGGACGAGGCCACCCTGGATGTCATCACGGTCATGCTTGTTCGGAACTGCAAGCTGACACCCGCTGATGTGGAGGTCAGCTCCCTCCCAGCCTCCAGCGGCCCTCCAAGGCTCGGGCGCGGGGACCGTCTGCGCTCTACCTTCTCCATGCAGCTCTGACGCCCCTTCCCACTCTCTGCAGTTCATCCAGCCCCCCGGCAGTCTCCCCTCAGAAGTGCTGCATCTGGCCCTCCCTGCCTCCTGCAGGCCCTGGCTTCCTGCCCTAGCCTGGTACCTGCGGCAGAACCTGCTCATCTTCCTGCACTCTCCCAAGTACACGGACAGCAACAGCCGCAACCACTTCCAGGTGAGGTTCAGCCCCTCTCCACACTCCCCCTGACGGTGGAACCGTTCCCTACGGGTGCCGCAGGTGACCTTTGCCCGTGGACCCGTATACACCCCTGCCTCCCCCACCCCCTAAACCTTTATTGTCTACCTGTGCCATTCCCCGCTGTGGACATCATCCCCTAATGCTCTCCATCCGTCCGCTTGGGCTTAGTTCTCTGTGGTGCTTGTCTCCCCAGCACCCGCTGCCACCACAGGGCGGCCTCCCTGACTTGGACATCTACTTGTATAACAAGCCTGGTGGACAGGGCACCGGCGGCAAAGGTACGCTGCGGGGCGCAGGCCCACGCCCCCGCTGAGTGCTCGAGAGCCTTTTCCTGCCTTGTGCCTGGCGGGGCCTTGCCCAGCCTCGCAGCTCGGGGCGATCTGGAGGTCTCGGACCTGAGCCTTGCTGTGGGTTTCTACAGGAGTCGCCTGCATCACTCTAGCCTTCGTGGATGAAGGGGGGAGCCCCATCTCACTGGCATCATGGCCCCCCTCCTCTCCGGGGCCCCTCGACCCACTACAAGAGGAGGAATTTGAGCAGCTGACCCAGGTCACTCGCTGTCCAGTCGTGCCAGACAGTTCTTCAGGTGGGTCAGCAGAGGGGGTGTTGAGTTAATGCTCTGGGAACCAGAGGCACCCTCATGTCACCCCTGTTCTTTCCTCCAGCTCACAGTGGGGCCCCATGGCTTCGACTGGACGTGTGGGAGAAGGGTAACATCAGCATCGTGCAGCTGGAGGAGAAGCTCCGGGGAGCAGCCCGCCAGGCCCTGGCCGATGCCATGATGGAGCTGCGGCTGCTGCCAGCCTCGCTGTGTACAGAGGACGCATCTCCAGGTACGTGGCGTCCAGGGAACGTGCCAGGCCCAGGCGAGACCGTGTCTCTGGTGAGGTGCCAAAGGAGGGGGTCCAGGAAAGCATCGCAGAGGCACACTCCGAAGTACACGTTCACAGTTGTCCTTTATCTTCTCTGCGTCCGCAAGGTGACAGGCCGGCAGAAGTGCACACGTGCGGTCGTCCCCCCGCTCCGAGAGGGACATCTCCTCAGGAGCTCCCTTCACACAAACACGTAGCTCTCAGTTGCATACACCTCCACTGGCTAGCAGGTGGCATAGGGGCTAGGCCGTCTGAAATAGGCACTGATGGTCAGTGACAGGAGTCTGTAATGTCTGATGTCCACAGGAAGTCTCCGGAGCGGGTCATTGGAAACCAAGAGCCCTGCAGGCCGAGCTAGCACCTTTCCCCCTGGCCCTGGCCCTGGGGAGCCTGTGACTCCCCCCAGCAAAGCTGGCCGCCGTAGCTTCTGGGATATGCTGGTAATCAGAGGATGGGAAGAGCTGGTGGAGTGAGCGTCTGCCTTCTTGCCTGTCTCCTGGCTCCCCTTCACCCCCGTAGACCTTCCCCCAGATGGCCTGTTACATAAAACGGTTCTCTCCCTTCGGGGTGTGCAGCGGGGCAGGTTCTCTCTGACAGAGAGAGCCTCAGCTTGGCAGGCACCTTCACTGCCCTCTTTCTCATGGGGCTCTCATAGCTGCCCACAGGAGAAGTAGGGCTTTTACCAGTGAGGGTGCCGGGGCTCGGGAAAACTGAGTGCTGCCCAAGGCCAGGGTCTGCGCCTAGGCCGCCAAGCCCCCCCACCCCCGGCTCTCATTACTGGTCCACAACGCCCCCATCCTCCACGCCATCCCCCTTCCCAGCAGCACTTTCTCATTCACTTCCTTGCCCCCAGAGTAAAACAGAATGTGGGGACTTGGGTTCCCCCAAAACAACTGATGACATTGTCCTGGATCGGCCAGAAGACACCCGGGGCCGGAGGCGTCACAAAACTGAAAGTGTTCGGACTCCAGGTGGAACTGAGCGGGCACCAGGCCCAGATTCTGGAGCCCAGAGACAAAGGTGTGTGTGTGTGTGTGTGTGTGTGTGTGTGTGTGTGTGTGTGTGTG
>NC_058406.1:33192864-33261074 GCF_002201575.2 Neomonachus schauinslandi
TGTGTGTGTGTGTGTGTGTGTGTGTGTGTGTGTGTGTGTGTGTGTGTCTTGTGGTGTTGCGTCATGCCGGGGGCGGGGGGGGTGATGTCACAGGTGGGTGTTGGGCTTGTGTCACATGTGGAGGTGAGGCTCTTACTCCCGCTGCGTCTTTAGACGCAGGACCACACAGCTAGAAGAGGGTGAGGTGGGGACCCTGCAGCCTGTGTTTGCTCGTGTGACTCAGCGCTGGATGGAGTTTATGGTTCAGATTGGTGAGACCCCAGCCCCCTCGTCCCTGTACTCAACCCCATGGCCTGGTCCCCAGCCTGCGGCCTCACCGTGACTTCTCTGCCCCGGTTCCAGGTTGTGCCTCAGTGTCCAGGAGCTCCACCCACATGGTGTCCCGATTCCTCCTTCCATCTGTCCTCTCTGAGTTCACCACTCTGGTCACCTCCATGGCTGGAGACACCAGTGTCCGTGTCTTTGAGCAGCAGTTGTGAGTTTGGGGTGTCCTGGGGGCTGAGCTCGGACAGGTGGGGGCTAGGCCTGGGAGGTGATGGCCACGGAATGGGGCTGTGCATGGATGGTCTGCTTTCTGTGCCTCCCATCCTCCCTCCAGGGGTTCAGAGCCAGAGATCTTCAGTCCTTGCTCCCTTGGACAACTGGGCCCAATGCCACGCCCGGCAATGGAGCGGCATCTGCTGCTTCTGGGAAGGAACTTCTTGCAGTGGAGGAGACCAACCCAGCAGGGTGAGGGCATGGCCTAGAGGGGGTGAGTTCAGAGTTCTGCGGGGCCAGAGTGGGCTCAAGGGGATCTGCCTCCAGACCCCAATTGAGCGCTCCCCCTATAGCTGCCAAGGCCGTGCAGCGCTTTGAGCCGGGAGGCGACGGGAGCTCTGGGCGAAGTGCTCCCCGGCAGAGGTTCTTGCTGCTGGAGGTCGTGGACAAGAAGGTAGATGGGGGGCCAGGGGCTGGGTGGGAGAAGGGGTTCAGTGATGTCACTGACCCTGACCCCTGACTTCCAGCTGCAGCTGCTGACCTACAACTGGGCTCCAGACCTGGGAGCGGCGTTGGGCCGAGCGCTGGTTCGCCTCGTGCAGTGGCAGAACTCGCGTGCCCACCTCATCTTCTGCCTCCTCAGCCAGAAGCTTGGGCTCTTCCATCATTACGGCCAATTGGACTTCCCGGTGCGGGATGAAAAGGTGCCCGTTGCTCGGGCTCCCTCCTCTAGTTCTGGTTCCTGAGGGATTAGTTCAAGGAAGTGCCAGTCCAGAAGCAGGGGAGAGGGGACAGACTGAGGGCAGAGGTAGTGGGGAGGGAGCATCTGAGAGAGGAGGCCATGGGGTGGGAGAGAGGGTGTGAAGGCAAAGGCCATGAACCCATTGTGACACTCCATCTCTCTCAGGAGCCAAACCCATTCCTCCTGCCAACCATGGAAGCAGAGACCCTCATCCGGAGTGCAAGCCCCCCCCTGAGCCGCGAACAGGGCCGGCTGAGTGCATCCTCTCGGGGCGGGGGCCCTCTTCCCCTGGACACATTCCCCTTCGATGAGGCCCTGAGGGATATCACAGCTGCCCGCCCCAGCTCTTCACTCGGCCCTGTGTCCAGACCCCCTGATCCTGTCACCTACCATGGACAACAGTTCTTGGAGATCAAGATGGCAGAGCGCAGAGGTGAGGGCCCTGGGCCAGGCAGGGGCAGTCCGTGCAGTGTGGGAGGGAGAGGGTTGACAGCTCTTGGGGGTCGTTATTAATGCCTGCACCCCCCAGAGCTGGAGCGCCAGATGAAGATGGAGAACCTGTTTGTGACCTGGCAGCAGCGTTCTGCCCCAGCCAGCATGCCCATCAGTGTGAGTGGCCCGAGCCCGTGTCCTCCATGAGCATCCTGTGACCCTTCCCTGGCCACCGTTCTAGCGCTCACCGCCTCATCTCCCCAGGCTGCAGAGCTGGAGACCCTGAAGCAGTCATCCCGCCTGGTGCATTACTGTGCAACGGCCCTGCTCTTCGACCCAGCTGCCTGGCTGCATGGGCCCCCCGAGACCCCTGGGGCCCCCGAGGGCCAGGTGAGGCTCCAGACTCCTGGATTGCTCCCATGGGACCTCCCTTTACCTGCCGTGCTCTCCATTCCTCCACCCCTGTGGTGTGGTTGACAGAGGCTAGAGCCTGCCTTAATCTCCACTCCCACAGCGGCGCCATCGCCCCGAGTCAGGGGCTGGGAGCCGGGAGGCCCCCGCAGGCTGCGAATCGTCAGATGCACCTCCGCCAGGAGCCCGAGAGGAGCCTTGGCTGAAGGAGCTGAGCTTGGCTTTCCTGCAGCAGTACGTGCAGTATCTGCAGAGCATGGGCTTCGTGCTCGTGCCGCTGCGGCCCCCCTCACCCGCCCGCAGGTGAGCCCCCTCCTCCTCCCCTCCTCCTCCCCTCCTCCTCCCCTCCTCCGCTGCAGGCGAGGCCCCACACACCCTGGCTCTCTTCCCCCGGGCCCCGTCTGAACCACGTGGGCCTTGTGCACGTCCACCCCACCGGGCGAACGCATCCACGAGGGTCTGGGCCGCCTCCACGCAGGCCGTGGGCACATCCTGTGAACCCCACGGCCACACAGGTGTGCGCACAGCTATGTACATCCTCACAGGCTCACGCCCACGTACGTCTTGCATGCTGACTGGCTGGTGTACATCCGCGCACAGGAAGCTCCTAGGCTTCTGGATCTGGGGCTTAATGATTCCTGGCCCCATCACCGCAGGGGCCTCTCTGGGTATTTCACATAGTTCGTGGCCCAGGAAGCCCTGCCCTCGCCAAGTTAGCCTCCCTCACCAGGGACCGCTGCCCAGGCCCACCTGCGTCACTGTCCCCCAGCCTGGTCTGAGGCAGTCGTGACAGGTCTGAGTCTTGGGAATTAGGCAGCTCCTGTGTCGCCACCTTTCAGCTCCCCTGAGCACAGTGACACATCTATGACCACCTTTCTTGTCCTGTGTCAAATCTCAAATTCCCGTTTCTGTGGCCCCTGCTTTATGTTCCTCTCAATATCTGAGCCTCCAGATTCTGTGTTCCCAGCCCCTTCCCAGTGGCTGTGGGAACGTACCTCTTCGTGTTGCACACAGTTACTTGTGCGTACGAGTTGTACTTTCTTACTCGGGACACCACATGGCCCAGAAAGCCAATTCCAATGCTTCAGCGTTTCTGAAACCAGCTGTCCAGCTCTCAGGCCTCCCTCCCTCTTCCAGGCATTAGGAAGAGAGGACAGGCCTGTTCCTCTGGGACCCTGCCCCTCTCATTTCTGGGCACCAGGGCCTGCGGAGGAGCTCTGCTTGCTGCCCTGACCAGTCCCCCTAAAGGAGTGTCTCAGAGACTTTAGTTTCCATACTTTCCATTCAGTTTGAAGCTATTCCCAAAAGTCTGGATTCCTTTTTAAAACAAAAGACACTGGGGGCACCTGGGTGGCTCAGTCAGTTGGGTATCCGACTCTTGATCTCAACTCAGGTCTTGATCTCAGGGTCATGAATTCAAGCCCCACGTTGGGCTCCACGCTGGGTGTAGAGCCTACTTTAAAGAAATAAAATAATTTTTTAAAAAAAGACACTGGGATGAAAAATACATTTCTGGAGCCAAATTTATAGTCAGGCCTTCCTCTCTCACCGGTCTTTAACCATCACAAATCACTGCTTAAGTCTTGTTCCAATTTCATTGAGGATTAAATGAGACATTTCTTTTCGCCAGAGGCTTTGACACAGCCCACCCCACCCCAACCCCAGACTGCCAGCAAGAGTCCTGGCGGTTTATAGCTCCTGAGGTAATGAGTGCATCCTCCTGGCCCTTGCTCTTTTCCTTGTTCACAGTACCTTCCCTGCTTCTCTTCTCCCCTTAACCGCTGAGTAGAGTAGGTCTGTGGGACCCTGAAACTGCCATTCCTCAGTCAAAAGAGAATTCCTTTTCCCTCTCAGAAGAAAGTACCTAACCAGGGCATCAAGCATGTCCTTGAATTTTCCTCCTGAAATCTTAGACGTGCATCAGCCTCTCCTTCTCCCCCATCCCCACTCCCCCCAGTACAGGGATATCTCCCATCCCCTCACGGTGTCTCCCCGTAGTCTCAGCAGCCTCTCATGCCCTAACCCAACCCCTCTCCTCTCACTGGTGAAAAGGGGCCTGCTCTCCACCTCCCACAAAGCACCCCTCCAGCTTCCCCTTAGACCAGTAGCTGCTGTGGAGTCCTGCTGCCCCGTGGTCTAGACCTGGACTCCAGTCCCAGCCACTTACCCAACGTGGCACCCCAAGCAGGTCCTTTCCCTCTCCCGCCCTGTTTCCAGTCCTGCAGAACACTTGGCCATGAAAGTGATTATGGGTCTGCTGGCCAGACTGCTTCCCCTGCTGGCCTGCCTCATCCTCTTCCCTCTTCTTTTCTGCAGCACCAGCCGGCTGCGGGCCATGGCCATCCTTGGAACGGAGGGTCGCGGCTCCTTTTCCTGCCCTAAAACCAAGACTGATGGGAGCCCCAAGGTAGCGCATCATCGTGTACCTTCCCTGACAGTGCAGTCAGTGATGCCCCAGACCCAGGAATCACTGACCCAAAGGACTCCCCTGCTGGTTCAAGACTCGTGAATCCCCAACGCTTGCCCCTGAACCCTAATCTTTCTCCTTTCTTTAGAGCACTGGCTCTCCGGTCACCACCTACCACCTGCAGCGGGCACTGCCCGGGGGCATCATCCTCATGGAGCTGGCTTTTCAGGTGAGCGGGAGGAACAGTGAGTGGGGAGAGCCGGATCCACCTGTCTCTTGCCCTCCTGACCTCATCTTCATCCTCTCTCCAGGGCTGTTACTTCTGTGTCAAACAGTTTGCCCTAGAATGTTCCCGAATCCCCATGGGGCAAGCTGTCAACTCTCAGGTATGTGGTGGGGACAGAGAAATAGGGGGTCCCGGACATAGTGCATCCCCAGTGCACCGTGGCCAATAAGAGGAATGCACGGGTAGTGTGGGCCAGTGGTGATCTATTGCTTGGGCTGGCCAGGTGTGGCCGTTCTGGTGCCATGACTGGGTCATCTACCCATCAGCCTCACTCTGTCAGTGGGCCAGAGCTGTATTCCACCGTAGCACTGGAGGCAGAAGGCAGTCCAGCACAGTGGCCTGCTCTGGTCCTGTGTTCATCGTGGGACTGACAGGAGCCCAGCACCGTGGTGGATCCATAACCAGAGATGGCCAGTGAGGACCTTTGAACATAGTGGGTAATCTGACACATGGGTACGCCGATGCCATGGGCAGTCCTGGCCTGATCTAGAGCTGGAGACAGCCAGGCTTTGTCAGGATCGCCACTAACACTTAGAATGAGGACCAGAGTTCCCAGCCACACAGCGTACCCCTGGCCCTTGGTTGTTATTTATGTCCCTGTCTCCCTCGAGGCAGGGCCTCTGTATCCATGAGGGCCCAGCTCCCAGGAGTGCACAGAATGAGTCAAGATCGAGTGAGGTCGGGGACCTGAAGCCCTCTGCACTTCGGTCACCAGGCACATCACGTGAGGGCCTGTGCCTTCTTTGTGCCTCTCATTTCGTTCCTGAGATCAGGATCTGACCGGGCCTAGTCTGCCTGACTCCTCTTATCTGGATAGCTCACATCCAGCCTGGGGATGGTTGCCTTTGACTTGAGTGTGGACACCTAGTCCAGCCATCATGGGATAAGGTGACCCAGAAAAGCGTGCTGACTTTGTGTGCGGAAACCTACCTGGGCCAGAGTGCTCCGGGGGGAGCTCTGGATGGACAGGTATGCTTTCACACTTTGCTGTCGTGCTGGTGGGAAAGACCCAGCCCCATGACACTCTCGAGCTTCTTGAAGTCCTTGTGGTTTCCTGCCCCTGATCTCCATCGAGCTTGGCTCTCCCTGCCCCTGCTTGTGTAATTGCTGACCCTACATAGATTGCTAAATTGCTAAACTGTTGCCATTGTTATTAAGTGCAGAGTATGCATACTCAGCGTAGAAGAGAGTTTTCCTCCTGCTGTACATGTAGGGGACCTACCTGCATGGAGGTTAAGTATGTGTTCCCTGCAACATGCCAGTCGGGAGTAGGACTGGGGCTGAAATCTAGGTCTGTGGCCGGGAGCCCTCAGCTAACGTGCACCATCATGAGCCATCCCCGACATGAAGTCAGCGATGTCCCTGAGCCTGAATTATGTCCCCCCGGCTTTCCTCTCTTCCTCTTCCCCTCCTCCACGAGGAATCCTGAGCCCTTCCCACTCTCGTGCTCATGATAATCATAATCCGTGGGCCCTTCAGTTTACCACACGTTCTCTAGCTTTGCAAAGACCTCTGCTTTATCTCCGTGTGGATGAGGGAGCTGAAACCGAGACATTGTGACTCAGTTAAGGCCAGACAGCTGCTCTGACCCCAAGGCTGTCGCTTCTTCAACAGCCAGTTCTTTCCTTTCCTAATAACTCCTGCTCCCAGTGCTTCCAAGGGCTTGGGCCCGTAGATCCTGCCAGCCCAGCGCCATGGATCCAGCCGCTAACACACTCTCAGTGACGGTGACTTCCACCAGGAAAGCACCAGCTCCGTGTTTCTGTCTGCCTCTCTTCCTCCATCCATGGTTCATTCATTCATTCACAGATCAATTAGAGGAGGCCCACCCTGGCCTAGCCCTGGCAGGATGTCCCAGAGGACACTTTACGAACGAGTAGGAGCTAGCCAGATTTGGGGAGCGGGGAGAGCAGCATTCCAGGCAGAGAGAACAAGCAGGTACAAAAGTGTGAAGAGAACATATGATGTACTGGGAAGAGCAGGTAGTCTGATGGGAAGGTCAAGCTGGAGAAATGGGAGGAGCCAGGAAAGACTTCCTAATGTATACGTTCCACCATGCCTGGCCTCCCCTGGCCACCAGCATAAAACCGTGGCACTTCACTAGATTTTCCATAACACCATCTTCTGACGTCCTACATACTCGTTTCTGTGGCCTAACGTTGGCCGTCCTATCTGCCCACTGCTAGAACGTACACTCCTTGAAGGCAGGGTTTGCTCTTCCCCCAGTGTATCCCCAGCGCCTCAAACGGTACCGGGCAGGTACTAACCAAGTATGTTTTGCATCAGTGGATCTGTGGCAGACTTTAGCAGAATCTGGGGTAAAAAGGCCCCTCTATCAAAACGGTCGTAGTTCCACATAAACAGAATGATAGTGCTGTATGAAAAAGGGGATACACTGAGGAGGGCTTCCCACAGAAGTCATTCCGGCAGAAGGGGGTTCCCCTGGGCCCACAGCAACAGGGTTCCCCTTGAACTTGCTCTTCCCGTGGAAGAGGGAGAGAAACGGGAATGTGCCGGGTGGCCTGCCGGGCCCTGACCCGGTCCCCGCCCACCTCCCCCCCCAAGCTGTCCATGCTGTTCACGGAGGAATGCGACAAGGTGCGGGACCTGATGCACGTGCACTCGTTCAGCTACGACTTCCACCTGCGCCTCGTGCACCAGCACGTTCTGGGCGCCCACCTAGTGCTGCGGCACGGCTACCACCTGACCACCTTCCTGCGGCACTTCCTGGCCCACCACCCCGACGGGCCCCACTTCGGCCGCAATCACATTTACCAAGGTCGGTGCTCAAGGGTAGGCCAGTGAACCAGAGATAGACCACAGGGCGTCAAACCAGGGCCAGTGGGACTACTTCCTACACCAGACCTCCTCACCTCCTGTCCCGTATTGTTAATCACCTTAATGTCACTTGGACCATGTTCCCGTGTCTCTGGTTTGTATCTTAAGTTCTTCACCCTGTTTCCTATCAGAGTTTAGATCCTGCCCTCAGTCTGTCTGTTCTGAGCCACTTTGGGCCCATCTCGATGTTCGACAAGACCTTAGGAGTCCCCCAGAAAAACAGAGCCAGTCCACCTGTCAATCAGAGCCTTAGGAACGTCCGTCCCCCTGTCCCACCTATTCAGTATGTCTGTCGCAGGCTCAGCGTCTCCTGTAACTTGCCCCTCAGGGACACTGGAGCTCTCCACACCACTCATCGCTGCCCACCAGCTGTACAACTACGTAGCTGACCATGCCGGCTCCTACCACATGAAGCCATTGCGGATGGCCCGGCCAGGAGGCCCAGAACATAACGAATATGCCCTGGTATCGGCGTGGCACAGGTGAAGTGGTGGGGGGAGGGGGGCACCAGCATGTGCTCTGGCAGAGCTGAGGTCAGGGCCATCCGGGCAGTAGGGAGACTGGTGTTTTCTCAAGCCCCTGGCTTCATTAGAACCTCGGGATTGGCATCTTCCCCACCCACACTGTACAGCTCCGGTTCCTACCTGGACTCGGAGGGGCTTCGTCACCAGGACGATTTCGATGTGTCTCTGCTGGTGTGTCACTGTGCTGCACCCTTTGAAGAGCAAGGAGAAGCCGAGCGGCACGTTCTGCGGTCAGCGGATCCCCCGCCTCAAATGTGCTCGTTGCCCAGCCTCTCCCGTACCCTTGCTCTCTGTGTCTCCTGCTCTGATCACCACATTCCTACCCCTTCCCCACCCCAGGCTGCAGTTCTTCGTGGTGCTCACCAGCCAACGAGAGCTCTTCCCCAGACTCACCGCGGACATGCGCCGGTTCCGGAAGCCACCCAAACTACCCCCTGAGCCAGAAGCTCCTGGGAGCTCAGCTGGTAGTCCTGGGGAGGCCTCGGGGCTTGGTCTGGCCCCTGGACCAGCTCCCCTGTTCCCCCCACTGGCTGCAGAGGTGGGGGTGGCACGGGCACGGCTGGCTCAGCTGGTCCGGCTGGCTGGAGGGCACTGCCGTCGGGACACCCTCTGGAAGCGCCTCTTCTTGCTGGAGCCTCCGGGGCCTGACCGGCTACGGCTGGGGGGGGCGCCTGGCCCTGGCGGAGCTGGAGGAACTCCTGGAAGCAGTCCATGCCAAATCCATTGGGGACATTGACCCCCAGCTGGTAAGTGGCTGTGGGTTCTAGAAGGGGCTGGTTTGGATACTAGGGATTCTAGCAGCAGCCGGGGGAGACAGTGCAGAGATCTCAGGTGGCTCTGAGACAGCAGATCCAGCCCCATGGACCTTCCCCTAGGACTGCTTCCTGTCTATGACGGTTTCCTGGTACCAGAGCCTGATCAAGGTTCTCCTAAGCCGCTTTCCTCAGAGCTGTCGCCATTTCCAGAGCCCAGACTTGGGAACTCAATACCTGGTAAGTCTCTTTGAGCCTCCTCTGAAAGGGGAGATGTAGCCAAAGTCCTCATCAGAGAGATAACGGTCCCTGAAGGAGCCCCAGCCCAACTAAATGAGGCCTGCTTTGGTGGGAGGCCTAGATGGAACGGGGTCCATGTGAAACCCTTCAAGCACTGAGCAGCAAGCCTCGACATAGGAATTGTGAGAACAACCTAGAGCTCTGACCTTAAAAGCTCACAGAAAGGGACACCTGGGTGGCTCAGTTGTTAAGCGTCTGCCTTCGGCTCAGGTCATGATCCCAAGGTCCTGGGATCGAGCGAGCCCCACATAGGGCTCCCTGCTCGGCGGGAAGCCTGCTTCTCCCTCTCCCACTCCCCCTACTTGTGTTCTCTCTCTGTCTCTCTCTGCCAAATAAATAAATAAAATCTTTAAAAATATATATAAATAAAAATAAGCTCACAAAAAAAACACAGACCTTTGGCTAGAGATCCAGAGGGCCAAGCTCTGAAACCTCATCAGTGGTTGGTCTTAGGGGCTGGAATCCCAAGAAGGACCTCTGTGGCTTTAAAGCCTCGTTACCCAGTGTGGTTTTTACCCCAGCGGCGGCAGCACCTGGGAGTGTGCCAAAATGCAGACTCTTGGGCCCCAGCCCCGACCCGCTGACTCAGCACATGCCTTCTAGCCCAATCCCCAGGTGCACGTGAGAGGCTAAGCACTACCTGGGCCAGGTAGAGGGAAAAAGGCTCAGGTGGTGGCCAGAGAGCATGGGGGCTGAGAGACTGAAGAGTGGGCCTGATGAGAGTGGTGGTTGTGGGGAGGCGGCGTTCAGAAGAAGACTCCCAAAAAAGTAGGCGTTGGCCCATAGGGAGGGGTCCCGCAGCACTGCTTGGGGGGAAGGCCACCTTCAGGGTGTGAAGGGGCATCCTGGCATGCTGAGGTGGTAAGGCTGCAGTTGTGCAAGGGGGTTGAGCAGATGGGGGTGCTCCTGCGGGTGGTGGGAGCACTGAAGCAGGAGTGGCTTTGGGGGAAGGGTGAGGAGTTGGGTCGGAGGTCCATGAGGCCCTCCCAGGACCACACTCTAGAAGGTTTATGGACCGGAGCCCAGGAGAGAGAGAGAGACCTGGGCAGCATCTATGTGAACAGGTGGTCACTGAAGCCTGGGAGTAGAAGGAATCATCTGGAAGAGATCACAGAGCTGAGCAAAGGGACAGTCAGACATAGGGGGACAGTCCCAGGGGAGGTCAAAGAGATACAAGACTCAGGACAGGAGGCAAGGAGGGGTTGTGCCAAGGGTAGAGAACTCTCCGTCACTGATGAGATTCAGTGTGCTAGCTTTGTACGGGGCCTCTAGATAGACAAGTTCTGAAACCTTCCAGTCGGGCGCCTCCCCCTCATTGTGATGAGGCCGGTCGGGCTGCCGGGGAGCCAGCGAGGATGAGGACTGAGGTTCAGTTTAGAGACAAGGTCCTGGGCGACCGGAATGCAGGTGGGCTCAGGTGTGGCGATGGAAACAGGCCTTCCTCACACCGGTCCTACTTCCAGAATGCCCTCAAGGAAGGTGAATGCCGCCTCAGGTGACACAGACCTCACTCCCCATGTCACTTTGTCTTTCACTGCAGGTTGTACTGAATCAGAAGTTCACGGACTGTTTTGTGCTGGTGTTTCTGGATTCCCACTTGGGAAAGACGGTGAGAACAGGGGTGAGGGGCTTTGTGTCAGCCTAGTGGGAGGCTCCCCCCTGGAGCCTGCTGAGGTTGGGGAGCCCTGCTCCCCCTGCCTCCCCCCCCCCCTCTCACCACTGCACCCCTGCCATGTTCCCCACAGTCTTTGACAGTGGTTTTCCGAGAGCCCTTCCCAGTACAGCCCCAGGACAGCGAGAGCCCCCCTGCCCAGCTGGTCTCCACCTACCACCACCTTGAGTCCGTCATCAACACAGCTTGCTTTACCCTCTGGACCCGCCTCCTCTGAGGCCCAGACCAGTGAATGTCACTGTTCCTCAAACCATGGGGGCCTGGAAGATTGCCCACTCGAAGCAGGACTGACCAGCCCTTCTGGGCCCGGACACTGAAGGACACCAAAAGCTTTGTGACTAGATCTCAGGGGTCTGCAGCCCCAGCCTCGCAGTGGGAGCTGCCCTCCTGAGCACTTGCCACTGCTGACCGGCCCAGCGCTTCAGAGGGGCAGAGCAACTCCCTGAGGTGCCTGTCTCCTTTCAGGCCCCTGGACCCTTCCAGAAAGGGACTGCCCCCTCCTGCTCACCTGGTGGAGTTCCAGGAACTCACACCAGGTGGCAAGCACTCACCCCGAGAGCCCCTCTGCCTGAACGCTGCCTCCAAGTCTCGGATTGCCGTCAGCCACCCCAGCCCCACATTGAGCCCTCTGGTCTTCACTTCCCACTTGAACATCATTGCTGGACATTGCCGTTGAGATATGACACCTTGGTTCCAATGTCAGCCCTGCCTCTGAAGCCTCTGTGACCACAGGCCAGTCCTTCAGCTCTCTGACCTGCGGTTTGTGGTGTGTAAATGAAGAGGTGGGCTCAAAAACCCCCGTGTGCACAGGAGAGTGGAGCACTTGGGTGTGAGCCGTCCATCCTTTCTCGTCGCTTCTCGTCCCTTCTCACCAGGAGGGAAGCAGCCCCGGGAGAGCGAGCGGTTAGACACTGTCCCCCACCCGCCCAATCACACACACACACGCACACAGGAAAATGTTGAGCAGGTGGTCTTTAATTGAGGCGATGCAGGCTGCTTGGCGCCCTGTCCCACAGAGGCGGGGGGGGGGGGGGTGGGCAGGGCAGGACCTCACCGGCCAGCCTGTGGGCGGCCCCGCCTATCCCAGTATGAACGAAGCCAACTCAAGCCCTCTGCTGTGTCTCCTGGGGAGAGAGGGAGGTGGCCGCGTCTCAGCCGGTGAGGAGAAAAGCAGCCATGTCCAATACCTGTCCCTCCAGAGCTCCCTTCCCCAGGGCCCGGCCTGGGGCCCCAGCACCCCCCTTACCTTGAGGCCGGTACTCGCAGCCCACAAAGCCCCTGTAGCCTTCATCCTCCAGCAGTTGGAATAGATAGGGGAAGTTCAGCTCTCCGGGGCTGTCAGGCTCCCCCCGGTCCGGGACCTGTGCCGCCTGCACGTGCCCTGGACACAGATGGGGGCAGGTGTGGGGCCAGGCTCCAGCTGAGGCCTGAGGGACAAATGCGAGCGGGCGGGGGGTTGAAGGGGTGGGAGCCCAGCAGACAAGGAGCAAAGAAAGACCCCTCACCAATGAGGGGCAGGAACTCCCGTATGTTTCCTGTCAGGTTCCCATCCATGATCTGCCAGTGGAATAGGTCCTGAGTAGAGAACGCTAGTCAGAGACCCTGCAGGCCCCCTGGCCCCCCGCCCCATTCTCCCCAGATGTGGGGAACACGGGCCTTCTGAGAAGCACTCCCTTTCTTCCACCTACCATCTGTAACTGGAGGTTGGGTCTTCCAACCTTCTGTAAGATGGCTGCCGCTGGGAGAGAAACCAGGGAGGGGGCCGTGAGACCCAAGAAGAGCACAAGAATCAGAGGGGACTGGGGGGGGCATAGGGCTGCGGTCCTACCCTGCTGGGGGGTGTCCAGGAAGTACCGGGGGTCAGTGATGCGGGTATTGATGGGCTCCAGCAGTCCCACGAGGCTCTCCTAGCACCACGGTGGACCCGTGAACTGAGCTCTGCTCCAGTTTCGTCCCCCTCTTGGCCAGTCACTGGTGAAGCCCCTCACCGTTCCCTCTGAGCTGGGCTAGTGCCGGGCCTCGTGCCTCATTTGCTCGCCCCACTGTGCGCCCCCCTCCGCACACACAGGCATTCGCGTAAGTACGCGTGTCTGCATGTCCTTGGTCTCACCTGGGCCAAAACCCCAGCTGCGTGCCTCAGGTTCTCCAGAAAAACCGTCTCCATTTCACTCCTGACTGCTGCTCGGTCAGCCCCCTGGGGTACCCGGCCAGCCATCAGGTGAATCCTGGGGGAAGGTGGCACTGGAGGAGGCTGGGGAGGCCATCCTGACTGCAGGGCCCTCGTTCCTCTGGCTCCCAGTGTGCGCCGCCTCCAGCTGCCCTCCCAGCCCCCCACCCCCCGCTGGCTGGGCTGTCACCTGCCCTCCTGTGTCAGCCTGAGATACCTTCTGAGGGTCACCCCATCCTCCCACCGCAGAGACCTCTCATTTAGCCCTCCTTTCCAGCGGGCCCTCTCCTGGGGCTATAAACATGCACGGCAGCCTCTCTTCCTAACAAGTATTTTGACCCTTTCCCTTAAGTACTTCGAGCTGCCTGTCTCCATGCCTTGCATCTGTTCCTTAAAGCCTTCCCATCTGCTTTCAGCCCCCACCACTCACCAGTAATGACCCCTGTTGCTGGTTCCATCTCAGCCCGCTTACCCTCAGTGGGGTCTGACATTTATTTGATCAGCCCCACTGTGCCTCTTCCACCTCCTGCTGCCACCTCCTGATCTTTCTTGGCCACACCTAGCTGCAAAGGGCCACATCTCCAGCCTCAGGAACTCTGCTGAGCACCCCAAGCCTTCTCTTGTCTCTGGCTGCTGCATCCTCGCCTCCAGTGCTCCTTACATCAAGCAAATGCCTGTTCATTCCTTTGAGACCCAGCTCAACATCACTACCTGTAAGAAGCTTCCTCTGATCCCAGACAGGTGCCATAAACTGACCCTTCCTCCAATGGATCACTCCGTAGGTTTACTTTGCTATCTCCCTAGCCAGGCAGCTCCTGGCACTGGATCCCAGCATGAAAGAGTAGCCAACTGAGAATAACACAGGACAAATAAAAACACAAAAGGCAATTTACAAAGGACCGGGGCTGGCGGAGTGGGAAAGGGCCCGTGTGCTGACTCCCAAACCTTTCCAACCTGGCGTTCCGTTCTTCCAGACCCCAGACGTGGGGCAGGGTCTTGGAGGGGACAGGGCAGGATGGGGAGGAGGTGGAGGAGAGGGTAGGATACCTGGGACAGCCCAGAGCCTTGGCGTACAGCACTGCCCGCTCCAGCCCCTCTCGGAAGGCCGCTTGCCTCCCGGGAACGGCCCCCAGCCCCATTTCCCCTTTCTCTCGGTCTCCTGCGGAGAGAACGAGCCTCAGCCTAGGCCCGCGTCCTCGGGCCTCCCGGCGCCCCCCCCCCCCCCCGCCCCGGCCCCGCGGCGCACCAGGGGGCGTGTTGATCAGCACCAGCCGCAGCCCTGCTTCCCGCGCCGCGCGCGCCAGTGCCTCGGGCTGCTCCGCGTACGGCCAGGCCACCTCCGCGGCCTCGAAGCCCGAGCTGCCGGCCGCCCGGAGCCGCGCGGGGAGCCCGGGGAGCTCGGGGAACAGCCACGACACGTTGGCCGAGAAACGGAGCGGAGCCATGGCCGGCCGGGGACACGCGCGCAGGGCAGAGTTCGGGACCGGCCGGAAGGCGGAAGCAGGCGGGGGCGCCGTGGAATGGACCTGACCCCGCCCGGCGGGGGAGCGCTGATCCCGGGGGGAGGGCGCTGCGGGGCCGGGTCGGGCGGGGGAGCGCCGATCCCGGGGGGGGGCGCTGCGGGGCCGGGTCGGGCGGGGAATCGCCGATCCCGGGGGAGGGCGCTGCGGGGCCGGACTTGGCCCGGCGGGGGAGAGCGCGTCTGGGGAGCCCGACCCGACTGGGGGCGCGCTGGCGCCGTGAGCCGAGCCAAGAGCCCTCTGTGCCAGCCTTTTTTGGTTAGAAAAGTAGTGTGGGATAAAGACCGCGGATGGTTCAGAAAAGTGACATTTTTCGAGACTGGAGAAGGGGAAACGTGGGAGAGGTGACAGAACCGAGCGAGAGGAGCTTGGCCCTGGTGTGGCGGGAGAGCCCCCCCCCCCCCCCGCTCCAACCACGGGAGGGTAGACGGGGCGGGGGTGGGGGGGAGGCTGGGGTCCCCTGGGCTGAGAGCCCGGAGATAAGGCAAGAGAGAGTTGGTCCGTCCTGAGAACCCAGTTAAAAGTGAACTTTAACAAATACTTAGTATTTACCCTCATTATAAAAATAGTATCTGTTCATTATGCAACGTTTGAAAGCTACACGACGAAATCAAGAACATTTAAATCACCAGTCATTACACCACTAACCATTAACTTTCCCTTACAGATTAAAAAATAAAAGCAGGGGTTTTTTTCTTAGCGAATTCTGATCATACTTGTACATGCAGTTATATGGTCTGCTTTTTCATTTAATATTTTGTTAACATTTCCCCGTGTTCGATATCGCTCAAAGTCGTTGCATTCGCTACTCATTGTGCCATACCCGCAGCCCAGAATTTATCCTACTGCTCTGTTGATGGTCATTAGGGTTTTTCAACATTCGTGTGTGCGTGCATTCGCCATTCGTGTGTGTAATGCACCTCTTGGCTCCATCTCTGAACTTTTTTCTTAGGTTCCTTTGAGATGTCCATTACAGTATTTGCCAGCCCAAAGTCCTTTATAAGGGAAACTGGCCTCACCACTGGTCTCTGCACTGAGCGGCTATGGGTGGGCTGTTCCCTCTTATCCCCAGCTGATTGGGCCACAGGAGGACATCTGATCCAAGGGCAGCCAATGCCTTTGCTGGCCGAAGACCCATTACTTGCCTAGTTTGGAAAGATGATCTGGCCAATCAGATTCTCTTTCTCAAAGTTCAAACCAGGAAGTACTGAGAAAGTCAACTAAGAGGTAGTCTTGCCAAAAAATGATTGTGGCTGTAGAAACAAAGTGAGCAGAAGTCGGTAAAGGAATGCTAGCGCAGACAGCGGGGTAACCAAGCACTAGAGTACTAGGGGTAGAAGTAGCAAGTTGAGAAACCTCGCCGTAGAGTTTCTCGGGCTGGCGAAACCCACAACTACATCGGGTCTGTGCACTTCCCAGGCTGGGATGTTTAGACTTTCCTGGGTTTCTGTGTCTGTAGCCTCTTAATGTTTCTTGAGAGAATGCGAATGAATGTATTTCATCCTCAATAACCCGAGTGATTGGGAAGATTCCTAAGGTTGGAATTACATAGCAAATAGGAACATGTTTAAGGTCTTGATGCTCTGCTAAATTGCTTTTCAAAATTATTGCAAGTTTATACTCCACCAGTACGTGAGCGGAAGTCCTCTTGGTCTGTTTTCTGTGCTAGCTTTGACAGAAGGAAGCTCCAAGGGCAACGTTAGGAGCACCCAACTTCCACTGCCTGTTCCATCGCTGCTGGCCTCTATCCCAAGGCAGGCCCACTCAGACGCCTGGGGTCCAGGCGGGCATCAGAGTTCGTCCAAGCAGCCAGCAAGTTCCGTTTCTTCAGCTCTGCCTCTAAGAACAGACCGCCACCAGCCAGTCCTGATCACCTGATTTCTTGCCCCTTTGCAGCTGGTGTTATACTTGGAACTTTGACTTGTCCTGAAATGTGTTTCTTGGGTATAGTCCAATCAGGATGTGACCTCACTAAGTTTAATATTTTAATCAATCCCAACTTCAGCATGTTTGTAGTCCAATGTTGACCATGCAGAATAACATCTAAGGAAAGTAATTCCTTTTTTTTTTTTTTTTAAGATTTTATTTATTTGACAGAGAGAGAGAGCACAAGCAGGGGGAGCAGCAGGCAGAGGGAGAGGGAGAAGCAGGCTCCCTGCTGAGGAAGGAGCCCGATGTGGGGCTCGATCCCAGGACCCTGGGATCATGACCTGAGCCGAAAGTAGACGCTCTACTGACTGAGCCACCCAGGTATCCCGAAAGTAATTCCTTTTTAACACTTCATTGTAAATCTCTGAGTGTGTAAATTCTACTTAAGACTTTAAAAGTACCACCATCCACTGGGGTCCACTCCTTTGTGTGTATACCCTTTAGGGCGGCAAAGATGATGTATAATATAAACTAGAGGGGCATGACTCACTTTCCCCCTTAATTTTCTTCAACACCTTCATATGATACATCAAAATAAATGCAAAAGGAGGACAATGCCCGTGAAAATTATTTTCTTTTTTTTTTAAGATTTTATTTTTAAGTAATCTCTACACCCAATGTGGGGCTCGAACTCACGACCCCAAGATCAAGAGTCGCATACTCCACCAACTGAGCAGCCAGGTACCCCAGAAATTATTTTCTTTTTTTTTTTTCTATATATATTTTTTTTTTTTAAGATTTTATTTATTTGCGCGAGAGAGAATGAGAGACAGAGAGCATGAGAGGGAGGAGGGTCAGAGGGAGAAGCAGACTCCCTGCTGAGCAGGGAGCCGGATGTGGGACTCGATCCCGGGACTCCAGGATCATGACCTGAGCCGAAGGCAGTCGTTTAACCAACTGAGCCACCCAGGCACCTCAGAAATTATTTTCTTTACTCACTGTTTGACTTTCTACCATATACCACTTTGCAACATAGGCATTACACTAAGTTATTATTCCAAATCTTGATTCTTTGCATTTAACTTTTTTTTTTAAGATTTTATTCATTTATTTGACAGAGAGAGAGATAGCGAGAGCAGGAACACAAGCAGGGGGAGCGAGGGAGAGGGAGAAGCGGGCTCCCCGCTCAGCAGGGAGCCCAATGTGGGGCTCAATCCCAGGACTCCGGGATCATGACCTGAGCCGAAGGCAGACGCCTAACGACTGAGCCACCCAGGTGCCCCTTTGCATTTAACTTTTAAGGAAAGAATTTGGTATGACAATGAGTTAAGGTAACAACAACTTATAAATAGTTACGTGGATGGTGGCTAAGACTTGAGTGTAGAGTTCAGAGTCTTGTTTGATCACTGGATTGCACTTGCCAGTGTGGTTAAAAAATACACACACAGCTCATGTGAAATGCCAATCAAAACCTCAATGAAATTCATCTTATACCTTCCAGATTGACAACAAATTTTAAGTCAGACATCAAATATTGGATTGGATTTGGAACAACAGGAACATTTATTCACTGCTGGTAGAAGTGTGTGAATCACTACAATCACTTTGGAAAACCATCTGGCAGTATCTCTTAAGGCTGAACATCCATATACAAAGGAACTGTGGTTCCTTTCCCAGGTATATCCCGTGAAGGAATGTTTGCACAGGTGTCCCAGGAACCCCGTGATGTTCATAGCAGCACTATTTATGTAGCAAAAATACGGAACGAACCCCAATGTCCACTAATATATATAGAGATGAGTCACAGGATAGCCATCCAGTGTTGTATAGAAAAGTGAAGAGAAAGCTAATGGCTCAAATAATACAATTGAGTTTGCTCTTGTATTCATTCAGTGATAATATGAAGGGCTTAGTGAAGTTTGGGTCAAATTGGAAACATCGGTCTGAACACATCAACCGGATAAATCTCAGAAACATAATCTTGAGTGAAAGCAGCAAACCACAGAGAAATACATAGAGTGTGATCCCATTTATACAAAGTCCAAGGCAGGGAAGACCAAACAATATCTTGGGTAAGGATACGAGCAAGTGAATAATGATTGCAAAATTCAGGGTGAGAGTGAGCTCCAGACGGGGAGGGAAGAGGGGAGCATCAGAGGGCTCCAATACTGATGACCATCGCCTTTGTCTTACAGCAGCTGAGATGATCCTGTATGCACGCACCTCCGTTTTATCACTACTCTTTCTATCTCGCATCTCTTTTATAAATGCTATTTTGTATCTGTTCCATATTTAATAAAAATGGTTTGTAAAACCTTCTGTAAGCATTACTGCCACCTGTTAGCACATTTTGCATTAACATCCTTCTGGTCGCGTCATCTTAATCGCAAGGCTTTTCCTACAGACTCAGCTTGTTTGGAATAGACTGTAATCACCCTGTTTTGGATTCAGTGTGTCACTGTTCCGTGTAGTGGTCTTTTATCATATTACCTGCCTAGAACCTATGGTAGGCAGCCTGTCCAATGGTCCCCCAATGATGTCCACCTCCTGGTCTTCACACCCTCTCCCCTAGAATGTGGGCTGGACCTGGCAAGTTCCTTCTAAAAAATAGAACAGAACCTCAGAGATTAGGTTACAAAAAGGCTGTGGCTTCTGTCTTGGGCGCCCCCCTCACTCTTTCACTCCCTCGCTCTGAGGAAAACCAGCTGCCGTGTTGTGCGCTGCTTTATGGAAAGACACAGGTCAAGGGGCTAATGTCTCCGGCTAACAGCCAGCCAGGACCTGAGGCCTGCCAGCAGCCATGTGAGGGAGCTCGGAAGCAGATCTGCTGCCATTAAGCCTCAACACTGTACCTCGAACAACATCTTAATTGTGGCCTTGTGACAGATAGGGGTTGAATCAGAGATATCAGCTAAGCCACACCTGGATTCCTGACCTACAGAAACTCTTTGATAGTAAATGTTTGTTGTTTTAAGCCACCAAGTTTTGAGGTAATTTGTCTGCAACACTGGATAACAAATAAAGGATCTCTTTCTTCTTCTGGGATAAGTTCCCTGGTTTGAGGAAACAATGTCATTTCTACCACTCTTGCGGTAAATGGGTGCTGCCATTTCCTTGTATGATTCTCTCATCCAAGTCTCAGTGATTGGTCAGTGAGTGGGCACCTGACCCAAACTGGATCAACCATATAACCTGTTACAGACTTTGTAGGTCACCTACCCAACATCTGTTCCCTCTTTTCTCCTTCCTAATAGAACCATAGCTCATGGGGACAGTAAGCCAGAGAGAATAAAGCTAACATACAGAGCAAAGTAGCAAAGAAAAACCGAGAAGCATTGTGTTGAGCACTTGAAACCTCTGTAAGGGAATCAATCAGGCTGGCCTTCTTACTTCATCTTAACTCTTTCTAAAAACCAGATGTCCCAGAACGAACTTGCTTTTTTCATCCCAAGATCCAGCATGGTGCACATCAGGAAACACTTGGTTCTCTTGGTAAAATGTAATTTCCTCAATTTAAAGACCTGAACCCTGGGGCTATGTATTTATGTCATTTTTCTGAATTTATATAATTTCATATAGCCTGTAGCAGAGTCTTTATCTTTCAAAGTCATGAGTTTATGCTGATATTTTTCATTTCACCCCATCTTCCTTAAGCTCTTTCCTACCTTGTTCTAATACAGGAGCATCTTCATTTCTATTTAACTTTATTTTTTGAGCTACTGGTCTTTATTTTTAAGTTTTTATTTGTTTGTTTTTAGATTTTATGTATTTATTTGACAGCGAGAGAGACAGCGAGAGAGGGAACACAAGCAGGGGGAGTGGGAGAGGGAGAAGCAGGCTTCCCGCGGGGCAGGGAGCCTGATGCGGGGCTCGATCCCAGGACCCTGGGATCATGACCTGAGCTGAAGGCAGACGCTTAATGACTGAGCCACCCAGGCACCCCCACACCTGTACTCTTTGAGTCACACATACACTGGTGGAATTTAACCAAGTTTAAAGTTTGCATGGAGATGTGTGGGTGATTAGTTAAGACTGCCAAGAGCCTTGGGGGTCACTAATAGCACGCATATGTAAGGGAAGGGCACAAGAAGAGTGTCTGGATGTGATCCGACCACCAGTAATAGAATAGAAGCCAAAGGGCCAGTTATAGGCAATCTCTTTTGCAAGATGAGGGCATATAACATGAAACAGCAAGTATGATAATACTCTTCCAAGAATATTATATGATCATTTGTGCAAATTTCATAAAATGATTCCATGCTGTTTTGTATAATGATGTTACTCAATGTACTGTGTGTGCAAGATGATTCTGTTTAAATGTGCTGAAATTTTAGTGGGAGAGTCCTAATGTAAATGCACCATGGATATTTCTCTATGATGTGCTTGGATACAAGAGAAAACTATGAGAGAAAAACTTTACCAAAGACTTAGCTTCCTTTCTGACACAGTTCCCAGCAAGCAGGGATCTGTGTGATATGGGCTATCGCTGGTATACTGAGAAAAGCAGGGAAGATCAGTGCCAAAGCCTTAGCAGTGCAGCTTCGATAGCTCAAAATAATAATAATAATGGAGTAACACTT
Source organism: Neomonachus schauinslandi (assembly GCF_002201575.2). Lineage (NCBI taxonomy): Eukaryota > Metazoa > Chordata > Mammalia > Carnivora > Phocidae > Neomonachus > Neomonachus schauinslandi. The sequence goes on from NC_058406.1 coordinate 33,213,842, forward strand.
GAATGTTGATATTCTTACATCTGGGCACCTGTAACTGAACACATGGTTGGATGTGAAAATATAGAACATGATATGTGGAATCCGATTTGAGCATTGCTGTATAGAAGTGGTATAAAGACCAGTAGCTCAGGAGCCCTGGGTGGCTCAGGTGTGAATACTCAAAAAGCTGGTTTTTACATTGGAAATTTTGAAAAATCTCAGTAACCCTGACTACAGAATCCTGTCTTTCCCTTGTTTAATCTTTACACACGTGAATTCTACTCTTGGTGTTATGTATATACTTTTTGCTGCTTGTTTATTTTTCAGCATATATCAGATATATGTAGGAAATATATTTTTAGGAAAATATAAATAAACTCAGTCTACCTTACTGTTCTCTTCCCCTTTGGCCATTCTTTTAACTGCATTTTATTCCAAAATATGTAGATTTTTAAAAGATTTTATTATTAAGTAATCTCGACACCCAACATGGGGCTCAAACCCACAACCCCCAGATCAAGAGTCCCATGCTCCATTGACTGAGCTAGCCAGGCATCCCAAAATATGAAGATTTTTATTATTCCCCTATTGGTGGACAAGATTGCCTCCAAATCATCACTATTACTAACGATAAGCATTCGTGTATATGTTTTGTGTGTGTGTACAAATATGAGTATTTCTCCAGCATCCATCCCATAAGTGGACTTGCTGGGCCATAGGACATGCAGCTGTAATTCGGGGCGCCTGGGTGGCTCACTCAGTTAAGTGACTGACTCTTGGTTTCAGCTCAGGTCCTGATCTCAGGGTTATGAGATTGAGCCCCACATCGGGCTCTGTGCATAGCACAGAGTCTCCTTGGGATTCTCTCTCCATCTCCCTCTGCCCCGACCCCTTGCTCTCTCTCAAATCAATAAATACATCTTTAAAAAAAAAAAGAAAGAAAGAAAGCTCTAATTCACGGCTGAATTGCTCGTCAAAGGGTTTTATCAATTTGCATTCCTTCTAACATTCTATCAAAGTACCTGTTTCCCTACATCTTCATCAACAGTGAATCATATAAGTTTTTAAGATTCTTGCCAACCATGGGGCACCTGAGTGGTTCAGTTGGTTGAGTGTCTGACTCTTGATTTCAGCTCAGGTCATGATCTCAGGGTTGTGAGATCAAGCCTCACGTCAGGCTCTGTGTTCATCGGGGAGTCTGCTTGAAATTCTCTCTCTCGGGCGCCTGGGTGGCTCAGTTGGTTGAGCGACTGCCTTCGGCTCACGTCATGATCCTGGAGTCCCAGGATCGAGTCCCGCATCGGGCTCCCTGCTCAGCGGGGAGTCTGCTTCTCCCTCTGACCCTCCCCCCTCTCATGTGCTCTCTCTCTCTCCTCTCATCCTCTCTCTCAAATAAATAAATAAAATCTTTAAAAAAAAAAAGAAATTCTCTCTCTCTTGGGGCGCCTGGGTGGCTCAGTCGTTAAGCGTCTGCCTTCAGCTCAGGTCATGATCCCAGGGTCCTGGGATTGAGCCACGCATCGGGCTCCCTGCTCCGCGGGAAGCCTGCTTCTCCCTCTCCCACTCCCCCTGCTTGTGTTCCCTCTCTCACTGTGTCTCTCTCTGTCAAATAAATAAATAAAATCTTAAAAAAAAAAAATTCTCTCTCTCTCCCCCTCTGCCCCCCCACCTCTAAAATAAATAAATAAATAAATAAATAAATAAATAAATAAAAAGATTTTTGCCAACCTGAAGGGGAAGAAACGTCTTTTTTTTTTTAATTTTTAAAAAAGATTTTATTTATTTATTTGAGAGAGAGAGCGAGTAAGAGAGCACAAGCAGGGGGAGCAGCAGAGGGAGAGGGAGAAGCAGACTCCCCTCTGAGCAGGGTGCCTGACACAGGCTTGATCCCAGGACTCTGGGATCATGACCTGAGCCAAAGTCAGCCGCTTAACCAACTGAGCCACCCAGGCGCCCCAGAAGAAACATCTCTAAAAATCAAGTCCTTGATCATTACTGAGATTGAAATCTTTCCAGATGTTTATTTGCCATTATTATTCCCTCTTCTGTGACTTGCTTACTGGTAGCCTTTGTCCGCTTCTCAACTGGATTCTTAGTGTTCTCACGAATCAGTTTGTGGGTGCTCTTTATAGAAATTCCAGACATTTCGTCTTTGGCTCTTTTGCTTATCTTTCACTTTATTTAAAGCAACGTTTGCTGTTCAGAGTGGTGGAGGAGGGCCGCCTTACCATGGAGCTTCCTGTGTGGAAGGAGGCCTGCCCTCAGTCTTCTCCGGGCGAAGGAGTGACTCCCGCGGTTGGTAACTTGGGCAGAAAGGAGGAGCCAAAATGCTCAGCTCAGTCCCATCCTCCCTGATCTCTGTGGGAGAGCATTCCTCCTACTCTGCCGGGGGCCTCAAGTCTTCCGGGGCGGCCCTCACAGGGCTGATCTCAGGATGGAATGTCAGCAAACCTGCTTGCCTAGCAGACCTAAGCCATATTGTCCCAGATCGTAAAAGTAGTATTTGTCTCTCCATCTGTCACACTCCTGTGTCTATCTCTTGATAGGTTCTTGGATCAGTCAGAGTCCAAACAGAAAACAGATGGCACATTCAAATTAGGATAATTCAGGAGATTTAAAAAAGGCACCATTTATGAAGGTGTGGGAAGGGCGTAGGTGAGATACACAGGCTAGCCCAGCAACCTGGGGCTAAGAACAGCAGGTCTGCCACCACTCCCAGGCCTGGCAAGGTGAAGGGGAGGGGGACACGGTGACTCAAGTCCAGGAGGAGCGGGTCCTGTGGAGACAGCTGCCCTCCAAGGAGCAGAAGCCCTCAGTTGAAGGACACTGGCGCCTTGAAGCAGCCAGCAGGGAGGAAGCCCAAGAAATAGATAACCTGACCTTCCTCTCCTCCCCCCTTCCAATCTCTAAATAAACCAACAGATAAGCCAAACCAAACAGACACGGAGGACAAAGGGAATCCATTGATGTAATCCACATAGATCTGCCTACTTGGACAGAGAGCAAGGAGGAAACAAGCTCTGGAGGGACAAACACGATGTATCTGGCACAGTTCACATCTTTCCTCCCTCGGGATACACTCTTCTCCTGCATCTGAGTGAGAAACTCATGTCCCAGCCCACGGGATGCACAGAGCCCCATTGGCTACTGTTTTACCATGAAGCAATCTTAATCCAGCATAATCCCGCCCTGAAAGCTAAAACATTACTACCACTGATATTCATTGGGTAAAGAATCAGGTGAAAGTTAGGGGAAGCGAGCCGGCAGAATCCCGAAGTGGCCTCTCAAATTCCTGCTCCCAGGCATGCACACACCTTCTCTCCGATATTCAATAACACTTATCTAGGCACTGCTAGAAAGAGAGTTTGCAGATGTAATTACTGTCCCAAACCAGTTATGAAAGGGAGATTATCCTGGGTGAGCCTGACCTAATCAGGTGAGCTCTTGAAAGGGTGAGGGCTCTTCCCGAAGAACACTTACGGAGGCCTCCAGCCTACGGCCACAGGGAACTGAATTCTGCTCCAACCACGTGCTCCTGAAAGAAGACCCTGAGCTCTAGATGAGAACGCAGCTCAACACTGATACTAGCCTTCTGGGCCAAGAACCCAGCCATGTTCACCATGCCTGGACTTCTGACCTCCGGAATGGGAGCTGATGAATGGGTGTTGTTTTCAGCTGGTATATCCGTGATAACGTGTCAGATAGCAATAGAAACCAAACAGGGGGTGAACAGGAAAGTCACATAAGCATAGCTGTTACAATCCTCATCTCTGTAGCTGGTGATAGGGCCTAAATCATATCCCAGCAGGCGGCTGCCTACACTCGATCCAGGTGCCCTCTGCCCCCTTCTAGTACCTCAGCTGGGTGAGTCTCCTGACTGGGTGGAATGACTCATACCTTCCTTCTGTAGGAGCTGAGTCATCGGTAGTCTTGACAGTACCAGGTTGTCCATCTTCCACTGACCAGAGCTTCAGAGCAAGAGAAGAGATACCATCTGCAGAGTCCTCCTTGCCCTCACTGAGGCAACACAATTTCCCCCTGGTGATCAGGAGCCATGTTACCCCAGCCACGCTCGAGAACCCCTGCCCTGGCTGAGTGGGGACATGAGAGCCTAAAATGAGCAGGGTCAATTTCAGCTTCGAGTTCATGAGCACCATGATCGTGCTTCCTGGTGGAAGAACTGCTACAGTGCACGCTAGAACCTTCGGATCCCCCAAGCCTGCCGTTCTGAGGACAGAGAGCAAAATGGTCTTCTCTGAACCATGCATCCTGGCTCTGGGGGAGATGGCTCATATACTGACCTCTGGTTTAAAGCCTATGCTTTTTCTTTTTTAGGTTTGTTTGTTTGTTTGTAAACTCTACACCCAATGTGGGGCTTGAACTCACGACCCTGAGATCAAGGGTCACATGCTTTTCCGACTGACCCAGCTGGGTGCCCCCAAACATATGTTCTTTGGAAGTTGTTTTCTTCCTGCTGGCATGTAACTGAGGCTTTAATCCGCTTCATCATTCTCTCCAGCTACTCAAACCTAGGCAGTAAGCCACATGGTAATACCAGTGAATTTCATGGGCGTGCGCCAACGGCCACACTCCTTATGCCGTAAAATGTTGGCGGTGCCGTGTTTGATAGCTCAGTGAAGGCTAAGGTGTTCTCTAAGTCTGCACATGATGCTGGAAGAAGCGCTCCAGGCAGAGAAGACAAGCAGAATACGTATTTAACCCGTAAGAACAAAGCTCTGGGGGCGCCTGGGTGGCTCAGTCCTTAAGCGTCTGCCTTCGGCTCAGGTCATGATCCCAGGGTCCTGGGATCGAGCCCTGCATCGGGCTCCCTGCTCCGCGGGAAGCCTGCTTCTCCCTCTCCCACTCCCCCTGCTTGTGTTCCTGCTCTCGCTGTCTCTGTCAAATAAATAAATAAAATCTTAAAAAAAAAAAAAAAAAAAGAGCAAAGCTCTGCTCCCTACACGATGGAGTTGTCCCAGGTCCTCCCTCCAACCCCAGTGTGTCTTTCTTTGTGCTGTGAAATCCAAGAGGCAGCACCTTGCCTTTCACTCTAGGAGACCCCAGACCATTGAGGCCCCAGAAATTGCACCTACGTGGTAGGGCTCTCAGCCCCAGGCACACATACATCTTACAAATGCATCTAGAGTGCTAAGCACCTCCCCCTCACCAGGTCAGTCAGCAGAGCACCCGTCACTGGAATGAAGTTCCTGTAGAACTTCAAGATGACTGAGTCCCCCTCCTGTAATATTATGGCAAGACAAGTAGACACAGCTGCACAATTAATACCCACAGGACTATGTGTGTCAAAGATTGCGGTCTGGCCTATGTTGGTTGCTCTCCAATGTTCCAAACAGCCGGTTTAGAAATCCTGTCCAGCTTTTATACTTATTTCCAGGGGGCAAGTTAGTCCAATACAAGCTACTCTTCATTGCCTTTTACTATATTTAGGTGTTTTTCTGGGTTACACTATGAAATACAGAATACATTCAAAAGGATACATATAACATAGGTAAATCATTAAAAATAATAAAAGATAATACGTATTTCAACAATATAAAAAATAATAAAATATAATAGTGAGGTTAGGAAGTAGAATAAGAAGAGAACTTTGAGGTTTTTTATGTGCCCCTCTTCAAAGGCAAATGTGTCCTCCTCCCTGAACCCAGAGATAACCACTATCCCAAATTGGTGTAATTTCATTGCTTTTTTTTTTTCTTTTTTTTTCTTTTTAAGATTTTTATTCATTCATTTCAGAGAGACAGAGAGTGCAAGCATGAGGGGCCTGGGGCAGAGGGAGAAACAGACTCCCCGCTGAGCAGGGAGCCCGATTTGGGGCTCGATCCCAGTACCTGGGATCACTACTGGAGCCGAAGGCAGACGCCCAACCGACTGAGCTACCCAGGTGCCCCTCATTGCTTTTCTTTATACTTGTATTTCATATATATATATATATATATATATATATATATATACACACATATATATATGTATGTATATATACTATACAACACTATATATTGTTTGGTTTAGCCTGTGTTGTTACCCTACTGCAAGTGAAATTGAAATGATATTGTATGTTCTCTTTTGTGATTTGCTTTCTATCCCTGACATTAAGGTTTGAGATTCATTCTTGCCACCTCGTGTTGCCAGTTCATTTTTGCCACTCCGTCATGTTGCATGCAGCAGTATCACATTGTATAGATGTATTGCAGTTTATTTGTTTGCCAGTTGATGGATATTTGAGCTTCCAGTTTTCCATAATTATGAATAAAGCCACTATAAACATTTGTGTATAGATTTCAGTGCAAACATAAGGTTTCATTTTCCTCGGAAAAATGCCTAGGCGTGTGATTGCTGAATGACATGTTAAGTGTACGTTTCCCTTTGTGAGACACTGCCAAACCGTGTCCCAGAGTGGCTGCTCCACTTTCTCGGGCTCACCAGCGCCCGTGTGGGAGTCCCCGCCGCTCCAACCGGCCTGCGGCACTTGGCATGGTCAGCTCTCACCCCCTGGCCTGCTCCGCCCTCTGTCCCTAATAGCCGCATGCTGGTGCCATTGGGGACTTCGTTTGCACTTCGCTAATACCTGCTGATGTTGAGCATCTTTTCATTTGTTTATTTCCTACCCAAATATTTTTTTGAGTGAAGTGTCTGTTACAAAGGTTTGCCTATTTTTATTTTATTTTTTTATTTTTATTTTTTTTAAAGATTTTATTTATTTATTTGAGACAGAGAGAATGAGAGACAGAGAGCATGAGAGGGAGGAGGGTCAGAGGGAGAAGCAGACTCCCCGCCGAGCAGGGAGCCCGATGCGGGACTCGATCCCGGGACTCCAGGATCATGGCCTGAGCCGAAGGCAGTCGCTCAACCAACTGAGCCACCCAGGCGCCCAAGGTTTGCCTATTTTTAAATTGAGCTATTCTGTTATTACTGAGTTTTGAGATGGGTTTTTTTTTTTTTTATGTCTTCTAGATACATATCCTTTTTCAGATATATTTTGGGCAGATATTTCCTCCTACTCTGTGACTTGCTTTTCATTCTTCAACAGGGCCTTCCACAGAGCAGAAATGTTTAATTTTGATGAAGTCTAATTTATTTTTTAATTGAAGTTTTTCTTTTTTTTAAAAATGAATCATGCTTTTGGCATCATATATAAAAAAGACACAGTCATTTTCTTTTATGTTTTCTTCAAGAAGTTTTATAGCTGTAGATTTTATATTTAGCCTATGACCCATTTTGAGTTAATTTTTATATAAAGTGCAAGGTATGCGTCAAAGTTCAGCTTCTGCGTGTGAATATTCAATTGTTCCAGTGCTATTTATTAAAAATATCCTTTCTCCACATTTGCATTTGCATCTTTGTAAAAAAAACAAATTGACCACTTACATGTGGGTCCATTTGTGGTCTCTATTCTTCTTTCCCATTTTACTTTTACTTTCTAGAACTTCTATTTGGTTTCTTTTCAACTCTGCCTAATCCTTCCTGATGGTCTGTTACTCCTTTGTCAAACTTTTGATGTCTTTTGTATTTCTTGAGGTGCCTGGGTGGCTCAGTCGGTTGAGCATCCAACTCTTGATTTCAGCTCAGGTCATGATCTCAGGGTGGTGGGATGGAGCCCTGCCTCGGGCTCCGCACTCATCTTGGAGTCTGCTTGTCCCTCTCCCTCTGCCCCTCCCCCCACTCAAACAATAAAAATAAAAATGGAGGGGGCACCTGGCTTCTTGATGTCGGAGTTGTGAGTTTGAGCCCCATGTTGGGTGTAGAGATTACTTAAAAATACAAACTGTAATAAATAAAGTGTGTATGAATTCATGTTCTTTGGAAATTTATCTGTGCGAAGGGAGGCCTCAGTGAAAATGTGTTCCTCCAAGGAGAAATCTTCCATGTTCGCTTCTGCCAACTAGTTGGAGGTACCGCAAACCTAGAGTCACTTCTAAGTTTTAGACTTGAGAGGTTTTTTGGACACACAGTATGAGGCATCACCTCCAAGTGAGGACAGCCCCCATCCTCATTGTCTTTTTCCGTCGGTTACATTTTTCAGTTCAGTCACGTCTCTAGTTAACCCACAGGGAATGCCAGTCTCACCTAGAGGTTTCCAGTCCAAACTCCTTGCCAGGTACCCCAGAGGTGGTATCTTTTAGATCAACTTTCAAAACAATATTTCCACTCTATTTCCGGTTGCTCATGGGGGCAGGACATCTAAGAGTCATGGAAACCTATTTTTAAGTGAAATATCCCCAAAATAAAAAATTGTACTCATATTCACTCCTTTAGTGGCTCTGGGATTTTTACTCCTGTGTATTGCTTTATGAATAAATCAAACGTATCTCAAAAATCTATATTATGAAGTTTTTTTCTAACAATTCAATTTTATCACTTGATCAGAGGGAAGAGGGAGCTAAGTCTTCTGACATACAGATGAAGCAAACACAGGTCAACATCATTTTGTTGATATAAAAAAATCATAAATGTGAATGAAGGAATTCATAACCCTGGATTCTCAAAACCAAGTCATGCTAGAACAGAATTTAATATCAGTTTAAAGACCAAGCCGATTTTCTATCAGGTAAATTCATCCCAGTGGATGGAAAACAGAATATGTTGCAAAATAATTTAGTGCGTTTTTCATAAATTTTAACATCGGTGGAGCAGAGTGTACACTGCTCAGCCCCATTCACATATAGGCAGACAGACGTTAGAAAGAGAACATCAGCTCACAGCATAAATTTGTATTTTCAATCATGTTAAATTGTTACTTGGGAAGCACAATCTTAAGGAAACAATAATTTCTGAAGCCCTATAAACACCGTTTTTTATTTGATTGGCCCTCAATCAAGCTAAAATATCAAAGAAGACCTCTAGAACAAAGCTCTCTGTTCCAGATACCAATGCCACTTAGAAGAAAAGATATTAGGGGGGAAAGTTAAACATGATTTTTAAAGATCCATTTTTATTTTAATTAATGACTACAATTCATGGGTGTGGTGGGGTTCTTCTATTGGTTCTTCTATTAAGGTAAAATGTTATTATGTGCAATAAAATGCTCAGATTTTAATGGCTTTTGACAAGAGTATACATACAAACATCATTACAATCAAAATAGTAAACATTTCCATTACACAGGAAAGTTCCCCTGCCGTGGTGCAGTCACCCCTCCCCCACCCTCGCCCCCAGACGTAGCCACTATTCTCCTATCTGTTGTCATAGCTGTTTGTCTGAATCGTACATTGGAAAACTCTTCTGTAAAGAGACAAGTAGTAGAGCACCTGGCTGGCTCAACTGGTGGAGCATGAGACTCTTGATCTCGGGGTTGTGAGTTTGAGCCCCACGATGGGTGCAGAGATTCCTTAAAAATAAAAGATCTTTAAAAAGAGACAAATAGTAAATATTTCAGGCTCTGCAGCCACTTAATGATTTGCAGCATGACTATTGCTCTTCCTCCTCCTCCTTTACAATCCTCTAAACGTGTAAAACCACTCTTAGCTCAAGGTCATACAGAGAAGCAGGTATCAGGCCAGATGTGACCAATGGGCTGTCATCTAGAACCCCATATAAATGGAATCAAACAGTATGTACTCTTCTGGTCTGGCTTCTTTCACTTAACATGCTTTTAAGATTCAAACCATGTTATTACATGTATCAGTCACTTGTCTTTTTTACTGACTTGAGGGTTGATTTTTTTTCTGTTTTATTTGTCTCTTTCTCTTTCATTTGTTTTTATTTCCTTTCTCCTTTATTATCTGAGTTTAATTTGCTCTTCTTTTTCTAACACCACTTAGATAATTGATTTTTAAACTTTCTTGTTTTCTAACGTTAGCATTTAAAGCTATAAATTTCCTTCTAAGTGTTTTTGCTTTAACTGCATCCCCCAAATTTTGATAGGGTATAATTTCATTATCATTCATTTCCAAATATTTTTTAATATCCCTGTGATTTCTTATCAACATACGGGTTAAAAGTGTGTCCTCTAATATCAAAATGTTTAGGTATTTTCTGATTTTTAAATTTATTTTTGTTTGTTTTTACTTCCATGGTGATGAGAGAACATACTCTGTATGGTTAAAGTCCTTTGAAATTCACTGAGACTTGTCTTATTGCCTAGAAAATAGTCTACTTTGGTAAATGTTCCTTGTGCACTTAAAAAGAAGATGTATTCTGAAGTTTTGAAATCAGTGTTCTATGAATGTCAATTAGGTCAATTTGGTTGATAATGTTAGTTCAAATTTTCTGTATCCTTATGATTTTTAGTGCACTTCTTTTATCAATTACCAAGAAGAGATAACAATTTGAAATATGTATATGTACCTGTATCAGTCAGCTCCGGGCTGCCATAACCAAATACCACAACTGGGTGGCCTAAACAACAGACATTTACTTCACATAGTTCTGGAAGCTGGGAAGTCCAGCATCAAAGTGCTAGCAGACTCAATTCAGAGTGAGAGCCCTCTTCCTAGGTTGCCGACAACCAAGCTTATCACTGTATCCTCACATGCCAGAGAGAGGAAGAGCTCTAATCTCTCCCTTTTCTTATAAGGACATTAATTTCATCATGAGGGCCCCACCCTCATGACCTCATCTAAACCTAATTACCTGCCAAAGGCCCAACCTCCAAAAACCATCACTTTGTGGATTAAGGCTTCGACATATAAATTTGGGGGTGAGGGAACACATTCAACCCATAACAGCAGCTAATAACAGCTTCAAAATACATAAAGCAAAATTGACAGAACTATCAACAGAACTAGTCAAATCCACAATCACTGGAGATTTCACCCTCTTTCTTGAAAGGCTGATCCTTTTTATCACTAAGAAATGATATTTTTATCTCTGATAATATTCCTTGTCTTAATATTCCTTGTCTTAAGGTCTACTTTTTCTTTTTTTCCCTCATCTAGACTTTATTTTTTATTATTTAAATTTTACTTAGTTAACATACAGTGCAAAATTGGTTTCTGGAGTAGAATTCAGTGGTTCATCACTTACATACAACACCCAGTGCTCTTCACCAAAAAAAGTCTACTTTTTCTAATATTAGAACAGCCATAAACAATTTCTTACACTTCCAGCCAAGATAGAGTAGCAGGGACCAGATTTACCCTCTCACTGGAAACAAACAAAAACAGGCAAAATATGTGGAACAGAAGTTTCCAAGATGGTGAACATCAGGCAAAGAAGAACAGTGATCCCTGAGAGAGGGGAAACAAATGATTTAAATCCTATGACTGTCAGGGCATCTGGGTGGCTCAGTTGGTTGAGCATCTGACTCTTGGTTTCAATCTCAGAGCTATGGGATCAAGCCCAGCATTGGGCTCTATGCTTGGCATGGAGTCTGGTTGGGATTCTTCTCTCCCTCTCCCTCCCACTCTGTCCCTCATCCCACTCACACTCTCTCAAATAAATAAATAAATAAAATATTTTTTAAAAAATAAATCTTACGACTGTCCAAACTTAATGCCTTGGGAGAATTTCTAAGTCATGGCATAAATAGGAAGAACTTGGGTTGAATCCAGACATGCCATGAGTTGAGAAGATGGAACTGAGAGTCTGGAGACAAGGCAGCTAGAGTTTATAGAACAAAATACAGGAGTATTCTGCACAAAGAGCTGCACAGAGAGAAAACCCTGAAGAATTACAGAGGATCCCACTCCTGTATTCAACAGAGTCCTGGGCAGCACATGTATGTGAGGACACCTCCTGAGACTGGAGAAAGAATCATTGAAAAGGATTAGAGGGAACCACTGGCACTTACACAAGTCCACACTAGAAAACTCTATATTCACCAGGTATTAGGCACAGTACTCAGGCATTTTGTAGAAATGCTCCTCAGGAGTGGGAAATAATTGGTCTTCGACTGAGCACTGCGGCAGAGGCACCTAACACATAAAAACAAGACCTGAAAGGATCAAACTGTTTGAAAGTAACTTAGTTGCATCCCAGAACAAAGCTCAAGAAAAATTAAAGGGTCCTGCTTAAAAAAAAAAAAAAAATTCTAGTCTGTCAATTTCCACCTTTTAATTGGAATATTTAATCCACTTACAGTTAATACAATTATCAATATGGTTGGGTTTTAGTTGACCACCCTGTTACTTGTGTTTTTGTTTTTGTTTTTTTTAAAGATTTTATTTATTTATTTGACAGAGAGAGAGCTCACAAGCAGGGGGCACAGTAGGCAGAAGAAGACGAAGAAGCGGGCTCCTGGCTGAGCAGGGAGCTGGATTCGGGGCTTGATCCCAGGACCTGGGATCAAGACCCGCATCGGGCTCCCTGCTCGGCAGGAAGCCTGCTTCTCCCTCTCCCACTCCCCCTGCTTCTGTTCCTTCTCTTGCTTTGTCTCTCTCTGTCAAATAAATAAATAAAATCTTTAAAAAAAAAAGATTTTATTTACTTAGATAGAAGAAGAGAGCACAAGCAAGAGGAGTGGCAGAGGGAGAGGGAAAAGCAGACTCCTTGCTGAGCAGGAGGCTCGACATGGGACTCCATCCCAGGACCCCGGGAATCGTGACCTGAGCCGAAGGCAGACGCTTAACCGACTGAGCCACACAGGCGCCCCCTTTCTTCTCTTTGTTTCCTTGTTCTTCCTTTTCTGCCTTCATTTTGATTAATCAAGTATTTTCAGCATTTCATTTTTATCTCTGTGCTGGTATTTTTTAAACTATAGTTTTGTTCATATATAATTCATATGCCATACAATTCACCTACTTAAAGGATAATATTCAATGGTTTGGGTATATTCACAGAGTTGTGCAGCCATCACCACAATCAATTTTAAAACATGTTCAACATCCTCCCCCCCAAAAAACCTCTTACCCTTTAGTTTCCCTTCCCTGTGGGGGGAACCGTCTCCTAGCTCTAGTCAACCACTAATCTACTTTCTATCTCCATAGAATTTCCTATTCTGGACCTTTTGTATAAATGGAATGTTTTATCATGTGGCCTTTTGGGTCCAGCTCCTTTCAATTAACATAATGTTTTCAAGATTCATCCATGTTATAGCATGTATCAATACTTCATCTCTTTTTATTGTCAAATAATATTCCATTGTATGGATATACCAGTTTTATTTATCCATTCATCAGCTGATGGACACTGAGTTGTTTCCACTTTTTGGCTATAATGAATAATATTGCTATGAACATTTGTGTATAAGTTTTTGTGTAAACATGTGTTTTCATTTTTCTTGAGTATCTACCTAGGAGTTTAGTGTTGTCATATGGTAACTTGTGTTTAAACATTTGATGAACTGCTACATTGTTTTCCAAAGTGACCCATTTTACATTCCACTGGCAAAGTATAAGCATTCCGGTTTCCCACATCCTCACAAATACTTGTTATTGTCTTTTTTATTATAGCCTTCCCAGTGAGTGTGAAATGGTATCTCATTGTGTTTTGATTTGCATTTCCCTGATGGTGAATGATGTTGAGATCTTTTCAGGTGCTTATTGGCCGTTCGTATATCTTCTTTGTATTCTATTGGCTTTTTACCTCTACCAGCAAAAGGGAGTGGGAGAGAAAATTATAGTATCAAGTAGCAGGTGGACTGTGACAAGGTCACTTTCTTTTAGGGGATGGCAGGGGCCTATCAGGCAGATTACCTCCCTAGTGCCGTCCAGGTGATTCCTGGCTGACTGGTCCATTTCTGGGAGAGGCTGAAACTGTAATCAAGTCTCAGTTTGGTGACGTAAGGCTTTGCCTAAGTGACTCCATTTGGAGCCTATTGTCTTGTTTTTAGGAACTGCTTCTCCTGAAGTGGGCAGCTAGTAAAATCTCTGCTCAGCTCTTTTAGGCTTCCAGCTGTTTTTTCTCCCTTAATCTCTTTGGAGTCTCTCCACTCATGTAATTTAGGGATCAGCCAAGGATTTTGGAAAAATTTATATATAGGTTTAGTGCTGCCCCTTCTCTAAGTTCCTCCTTTCTGGTTTTCCCTCCTCGATGTCCTGCTGCTCTGACAGTCCCAAAGTCTATCCTGTGACTATTTGGGCTAAGCTTTCTCTTTTTTCTCTATCCCTCTGTTTTGCAACAACTGGGACATACTCTCAGAGGAGAAACCATAGAAATGTGGATCTCACCCACACAGTTGCCTTCTTTCAAGAATTGAATCCCCTCAAGTTTCTGCCTGTTTTGTGTCATTTTCCAGGGCCTTCCACTCATTTATAAAACTATTTTGACCAGAGCTTATCATTTTTATCCACAAGAGGGCTAATCTGCTCTAAACCACACTGCCAGAACCAAAAGTTAGGACCTTGTTCCTGCACGGTTAGCCTTTTAATATTAGTTATAAAAAGTATTTATTATCGTATCAGGGTGCCTGGTTGGCTCAGCCAGTAAAACATGCAACTCTGAATCTTGGGGTTGTGAGTTCAAGCCCCATGTTGGGCACAAGTGGAGATTACTTAAAAAAATAAAATCTTGGGCGCCTGGGTGGCTCAGTTGGTTGGGCGACTGCCTTCGGCTCAGGTCATGATCCTGGAGTCCCTGGATCGAGTCCCGCATCGGGCTCCCTGCTCGGCGGGGAGTCTGCTTCTCCCTCTCCCACTCCCCCTGCTTGTGTTCCCTCTCTCGCTGTGTCTTTCTCTGTCAAATAAATAAATAAAAATCTTAAAAAAAAAAAAAAAAAAATCTTAAAAAGAAATATTTTTACCTATTTTATCATACAACTGATAAATACTCATATGTTGAGAAACTGCCAAATGATACAGAAGTATACAAAGGAAAAATTGATTTTTAGTAATTAAAAAATACATCACTTTAGTTCTTTATTTATTCACATCTCACCCTCCTCTCCAATAATAGTTGAATATTTCTCCTTTATAAACACACATTATTTTTAAATGAATCATATAATACTATGCATGTTATTGGACAATCTGCTTTTTGTTCACATACTACATGTTTTAGAGCTTTTCTATGGGTCCCTATTTATTCTTTCATCACATATTCATAGAGCATTTACTCTGTCAGGCACTCTTCCAGGTCCTGGGAACCAACTCAGTGAACCAAACATACACAAAACTTGGCCTCACAAAGCTTACATTCTACCGAGGGTGGAAGAAGGTGGACTGGAAATAAGCAATACATAAAATAAATAAGGTGCTAAGTGCTGTGGAGAAAAATTAAATGAGAAAGGCAGTAGAGCACTAGCCCTCTGGAAGGGTAAGGGGTTTGCAATTTTTCAAAGCGTGAACAAGGAAGGCCTCACTCACAATGTGATGTTTGAGCAGACGTGTAAGAAGCGAGGCTGTAGGGGCACGTGGGTGGCTCAGTCGGTTGGGCGTCTGCCTTCAGCTCAGGTCATGATCCTGGAGTCTCGGGATCAAGTCCCACATGGGGGGGGTTCCCTGCTCAGTGGGGAGTCTGCTTCTCTCTCTCCCTCTGCTCCTCTGCACTTGTGTTCTCTCTCTCAGATAAATGAATAAAATCTTAAAGAAAAAAAAAGAAAGGAAGGAAGGAAGGAAGGAAGGAAGGAAGAAAGAAAGAAAGAAAGAAAGAAAGAAAGAAAGAAAGAAAGAAAGAGAAAGAAGAAAGAAAGAAAGAGAAAGAAAGAAAGAAAGGAAGGAAGAAAGAAGCGAGACTTATAGAAAAGGGCTTTCCAGGCAGAGATGGAGCAAGATCAAAGACTCAGCAGGAGCATGCTAGCATGTGCGGGGAACAATAAAGAGGCTGCCGGGTCCGAAGCAGAGAGATCGAGGCGGCAGTGATAAAATACTGAGTCGGACTGCTACAGAGGGCCAGGTGACACTGGTCTTGGAGGCCACCGTAGTTGTCTATCTCTACATGACATTCCATGGAAGGGGGCATTTTGACCCCCTGAACCACTAGTATGTTTTCGTCGGTTGATATCACACGGTGTTCCTGTTGAACCTGCCCCCCCCCCCCAATCCAGTGAATGCTTTTCTACTCTGTTGATGGACTAGTTGGCCTGGGTCTGTCTTAGTAGAGCTGCAACCCAGCGATAGTTTCCCCAAAACAATGCCATGCCGAGGTACTCTGGCCTAAAGGACAGCTGTCCCTGTGATCTCTAGGATACTCGTTTCCAGCCCAGTTCCCACCTTCCTTCACGGTCATTCCTCCCTCGGAAACCATGGTGTTCTTCCTACCAGCAGACCTACATCAACACTTGAGTGCTCCATCTGACCAGCTCAGGTCTCCTTAATGTCAAACATCAGAGAAGGAGGGCTCTCACTGCCATCCCTTCCTTCTCACAGGCCTGGGGCTTCCGATGCAAATCAGTTAGCCTTCTCCTCACAGACCAAGCCTCCACACCAAGGGTGTAAGAATCCTGCTTCTATCAAGCCACAGAAGGCTTCATCCCTCCATTCCCTCAGGGCAAGGGGTGCCTACCTAACACGCACTCCCATAAATAATGGATACCACTAAGGGTATCCTTCTCTGAAGGGAGGAGACTTGTTTCAAGGTGAAACATTAAATCCACCTAAGCAGAGAAGAGGGACAGCGGCTTGGCACTCTCTTACATATGGATATATCGTAATTTAATTGATTGTTCCTCTACTTTGGGGTATTTGTTTCCCTCCTTTTTTATTATTATAAATAATTCTGCACGAGTATCTTGGCATGAGTGCAGATATTTCTGTAGAATAGATTCTTGAAAGCACAACTGCTGGGTCAAAAGACACATGCATTTAAATGTAAAACATTCCCAAATTGCCCTACAAAACGGCTTTACCGATTCTTACTCCTGTGCATTGCCCCACTCCATCCTCATCATGAAATATTAAGAATCATTCTTCACTCCTGATATTAATACTGTTTCAATTTCCATATCTCTGATTACTAGTGAGCTTGAACATGTTTTTATGTTTATTGACCATTTTTCTTTTGCTGTGAGCTCTTTGCAACCTTTGCTTATTTTTCTATTGGAAAGTTTGTCATTTGCTTATCTTGCACACATTGTTTTAAGTGTATTCCTAGGTATTTTGGAGTTATCATTGTTAATTGATTGCTACAGACAAATAGAAAAGCTATTGATTTTGGTATGTTGGCATCCTTTCTGAACATTTTTCTTGATTTTAATCGTTTTATAGTTGATTATCATTCCTTTCCTAGGGAGACCATTGTATCATTTGCAAATAAGTTTACTGTAATTACTGATGTATTTGGATTTATGCCTACTGTTTTATTCTATATTTTCTATTGATCATGCTTTCTGACTTCCTTTTTCCCTCCCTGCCTTTTGAGGCTTGATAGCACATCTTTGATTCATTTGTGGTCTGGACGTTCTGCATTCTGTTTCTATCCTTCTAGTGGTTGTCCTTCACATTTTGTTAAATACTGAAACAAATTTCTCTATCAATGTCAAGAATCATATCAGTTAATGACTTCCCCCCCAAGCAAAGCAAGCTCATAATACACCTGAACTCCACTCCTCACCCCTCATGTCCCCTGTTTTATTGAAATCATTTGAAATCTTAGCACCATATTATTTTTTAAAATATTTTTTCACATTCCATCTCTATTACTTAGGAATCCTTTACTTTCCACTATTTGCTTTATAGAATGTTCTGGGGGCGAATGGCTGGCTCAGTAGGTGGAACGAGCGACTCTTGATCTTGGGGTCGTGAGTTCGAGCCCCACGTTGGGTGTAGATTACTTAAAAGAAAAAGGCCTTAGAATGTTCTGTTTTCTTTTGTCACCTCCTGTGGTTTAAAAGGTTGTGATCCGGGGCGCCTGGGTGGCTCAGTTGGTTAAGCGACTGCCTTCGGCTCAGGTCATGATCCTGGAGTCCCGGGATCGAGTCCCACATCGGGCTCCCTGCTCGGCAGGGAGTCTGCTTCGTCCTCTGACCCTATCCCCTCTCATGTGTTCTCTCTCTCTCATTCTCTCTCTCTCAAATAAATAAATAAAACCTTTGAAGAAAAAAAATAAATAAAAGGTTGTGATCCTTGGGGTACCTGGGTGGCTCAGTCGTTTAGCGTCTGCCTTTGGCTCAGGTCATGATCCCAGTGTCCTGGGATCGAGCCCCGCATCAGGCTCCCTGCCCCGCGGGAAGCCTGCTTCTCCCTCTCCCACTCCCCCTGCTTCTGTTCCCTTTCTCGCTGTGTCTCTGTCAAATAAATAAAATCTTTTAAAAAAAAAACAAATAAATAAAAGTTGTGGTCCTTTTTTTAAATTTTACTAGTGATTGACTTTTATATCACCAGATATATTCTTAATTATTTTTTATTTCTTTTTTTAAGAGAGAGAGAGAGCATGAACGGGGGTGGTGAGGAGACAGAGGGAGAGGGAGAGAGAATCTTAAGCAGACTCCCCACTGAGCACAAAGCCCAAGCAGGGCTCCATCTCAGGATCCTGAGATCATGACCTAAGCCAAAATCAAGAGTCAGTCGCTTGACTGAACCACCCAGGTGCCCCAGATATATTCTTAAACCTCTATTTCCCTGATTAGAAAAGTTGAGAACAGTCAGTGTCCCCTAACTCCCTTCCTCTACCTGAGGTGAAGACCTCTGCGTGCCTCCGCCTGCCTTGCCCCCTCCCCACTCGCTTCTCAGTCTTTCAAAATGTAATGGGATTTATAAATCCAACTTGCCTTTCAACCATCTATATCTTTTTGTTGTTGTTCAATTCTTATGATATATTTAGTTGGTTTTAATGCTCACAACCCCATCTTTTATAGTATTATAATGTTCCCACTTTCAAGCTCTTGATTTTAATTCATCTCCTGAGCAGCTGAAGTGTACGTCTTCAAGTTGTTTACTTAGCACACAGGAGTGGTACATTCTTTTCTACATCCTTCTCTATAAATCTGGAATATATTTCTGTCATTTGTGCATGCGAATGACAGTTCGTTGGGTACAGAACTCTTGCGTCACTGTCTTTTCTTCTCGAAGCTCTAACCATTGTTCCCTGTCTTCTAGTGTTCAGAAATGCTGAGGCGAAGCCTGTGTTCCCTTTGTCACCTGACTTAACGTAGGGATCCGTATAATATTTTTTCTTTTGTCTTAGAAAAAATAAGTTTTTCATTGCCAGGATATGCCCTCATACAATTCTTCATTAATTTTCCCTGGAACTCGTGGACTGACTGACGTCATCATTTCTCAGCACAGGAGGTCATTTCCACTGGGTCTGTGAATATTCCGTTCATTTGCTCCTCATGATTGTGAATATCTCTTGGCTGTGACTTCCTCTCCGTCATCCCTCTCCAGGGCCAACGCAGCAACCTTCGAACGCGTCTCTCTGTTCTCCCTAGACCCCCTATACCTTTCTCATTCTCTACCTTCATTTACGATCCTTGAGGCTGTGGACCCTGATCACTTTGTTCCCAGCTCTGAACACTAGCTCCCCACTGCTCTCAGAGTAAGATCCAAATCCCGAGCGTGGCCCCTGCAGCCTCGGGTGAGTGCCCCCCACCCAACACCTCAGGGCCACTAACCTCCCCCTGCTCCCTCCGCCTCGCCCTGCTGGCCTCCTCCCGCCAGCCCCAGCTTCACAGATCCTGTCCCTCTTCCCTTGCGGCCTGGCCAACCTGTGTTCTCTGGAGGTCAGCTTAAATGTTGCTTCCCGAGGAAACTCTCCCCGACTCTCACACCTCCTCTCTGCTATGTCCAGAACTTTGACCTTTGTTCATTTTTTTCAGTAAGCATTTACTGAGTGTCCCCTACGTGTCGGGCACTGTTCTAGACCCTGAAGGTACGGGGATTGCCTCCACGTTGCCAGGGGTCCAAACCCACACATTCTCCGCTTAGCAACATCCGGGAGCAAAGCCTTTGTTTCTCTCACCGTCCGCAAAGCTGCAAGGCCCAGACAACTGGTGATTGGCCCAGCTTAGGTCACATGCCTTTCCTGGCCCTATCACGGCATCGGAGAGCGTGGGGCATTCTGATTGGCCAAGCCTGGGCGGAAGTCAGGTGGGCGGGACAGCAAGCCTTTCGCACCAGGGTGTCTCAGAGTTCAGCAGGGTTTCCCCGGAGGAATAGCAGGTGTTACCCACAGGAAGAAAGAAATGTGCTTCTAGGCCAAATGCAATACTTGCCCATTCTCACACGATGGGTTTTCTTGTATTCTTCGCTTCCTGCAGCCAGTGCTTTTGCACGCACCTCTCCCTCTCAGCCTGTTCCTTCGGTTTTCTCTTTTTAGTAGCTGTTTTCTGGTGGTGCTGTCCTCACGCTGAGTGTAGGCAAATGCAGGAGTCCGGGGAACCTTGAGCCTGCTCTACACAAAGCCACCTTGTGAAGACAGTGGCTTCAGATGGCTCTTTCATACTTTGGGGAGCTCTGTCCCATAGGGCTGCTTCCCTGGAGAAATGCTACACAGACTCAGCCAAATCACTTTGCACCTCTGGAATCAGACCTGAAGACCAAGTTAGTAGAAGACCCAGTCCGATTTCATGCATGAGGCGCTAGCTCTTCATCTAGAGTGGGGCAGTCCCGATGTCCAGTTGCTGGGCTATGTTTTTTGTTTTTTGTTTTTTGTTTTTAAAGATTTTATTTATTTGACAGAGAGAGACAGCGAGAGCAGGAACACAAGCAGGGGGAGTGGGAGAGGGAGAAGCAGGCTTCCCGAGGAGCAGGGAGCCCAATGTGGGACTCGATCCCGGGACCCCAGGATCATGACCTGAGCCGAAGGCAGACGCTTAACGACTGAGCCACCCAGGCGCCCCAGTTGCTGGGCTATGTTAAAGGCAGGCCCAGGCCAAAGCCTCCTGCGTGCACCTGCCGTGCCCTCAGCATGTGCTGCATCAGTGTAGAGGGCTACAGGTCCCAGACCACAGTGTTTTGAAGGCCCTGCATGCTTCGTTTTCTGCAACACAGAGTTAGGGTCTTGGTTCAGATTATTATCAACAGGCCATCGACTTACGTAAAAGTCCAGTGGGTTGGTCCCAAGTTGGGCGAGGTATAGTGTGATTCTTCACTGCAAGCGACTGTCCTGGGTTTGCAGAACATCAGAATCCCTCGCACCTGACCACTGAATGCCAAGGACTCCCCTCCATGAAGGCAACCAAAACTACTGCCAGACATTTTCTAAACACCTCCCAGAGGGCCGTGGACACACTCCTCCTCAGCTTTTGAAGACTAAACGGGGGCTTACCTCTCCCCCCACCCAAAGTTCTGTCAGCATCCTGAGTGACTTCACTGTCCTCATGGACAAGTGAGTTGTCCTGGACAAGAAGTCCAGGATTGGAGCAAGCACCGTGTAGATGGAGGGAGAGTCGGCCTTTGTTTTGCTTCGAACTTTTCCAATACCTGCTCACCATTTTGGAAAACCACTGAGAACAAAGCCCCTAGAGATCTGTTCATGCCACACACTACGTTTGTAGCCATGGTGTTCCCGGTGATTCCACATTCACATACGAGCATCTGACCCCTTCATTGTGTCTTCAGGGCAGTCACGCCTGAGCATTAACATACTGATACACGATATATCATCATGCACCATTCTCCTTATTTTTCTCCTTTATATTACTCTTGGGGCCTTACTTAGACATTTTGGACATTTGAACAGTTTAGACATTCAAAACTATAATATTGTAGGTAATCTTACCTGTGCATTTATTTCAGGATAGGAGAGGAGGTGTTAGGAAACATTATGAGAAATGTGTGTTGGGTGTGATAGCATTGAGAACGACAGGTCTAGAAGCTTGGCAGATGTCAGTAACAAGAAGGAATATTTTCTTTGTTCAGAGCTATCTTACTCTCCTTAAATAACAGACCCATGGTAATGACGTAACCTGCCTTGGGCCAGGCTGATCAGTCTTTGATGCTGCTGGGGACCCAATGGCAGCTAAAATTCAGGTTTTCCACCTTTTCCATCACAAGCATCACACCTAGACTCCCCTGCTCCCCAAATGGCCAGCCCCGGAGAGGAGAGTCCTGGCAGAGACAGGCTCACACAGACACGGAGAGAGGGTTCCTCCTGCCCTCATCAGTGGTCTGTATCACTCGCATTTCCTGGGGTCTCATCAAGTCCCTCATCTTTTTCCTGAAGCCCCTATGGCTCTGAAAGTCTCCTACTTCGTGGGCCTAGGATCACATTCAGGGCAAGCACGTGGGCTCCCCAGTCCCCCTCTTCCCCAGGTCTTTGTCCCCGGAAACATTCCAGGACCTGGCCACTGGAGTTGGTCTCCAAAGCAACAAAGCCCTCCCTCCCCATCCTGCGGGAGGAGAGCTGGGAGCCTTCTCTGAGTCCTAAAGCCATTCTTCTGGACGAACCACCTGTCCTGGGCTGCACGGGGTCATGTTAGTCCTGAACACAGAGGAGCAGAAACAGGAGGTCTTCATTGGGATTCTGAGCACAGGGGCCTCTCTCACACCTCCACTTGAACCTTCTCTGGATTTTGCTGGCTTATCATGTTGCCTGCATGTGAGTGGACGGAATAAAAGATCTTCCTCTGACAGCCTGGAGGCCCGTTCCTGTGTGTCTCTATGTTTCTGCATCCCAGACACACAGAATTCCAACTCCCAAGGCAGCAATAAATGATTTGGATTTTCCTGCGGGTTTGTGAGATGACAGAGGAGTGCTAATGCTCCCCACCTACTCCTTCGCCCAAGTTCTCCTGCTTGCAGCACGTCCCTCCCCTCTCTGCAACCTCTCTTCCTTGCTCTCTCTCCATGGTGGTTCCAGCCTCCTTACCCATTCTCTCTCAAAATCAGCGTGCAAAACTCCAGCATCATTAGCCAGACAGAGGCCACTGGTCATTCACCCAGCATCCTCCAGGAGGCCTGGTTTCACCTCCCCACCCTCTCCTGCTTGGCAGATGCCTGTGGTCTTCAGTGAAGTGCAGGAGGTGTGTTATTTGCTTGTGTCCTAGAGGCTCTTTGGGCTCAAGCCCTGCCCACTGCCCCCTCCTCTCTCTGCTCCCCAGCCTTGCCTTCACCCTTGAAGCTTCGCTTGGGGATGTGCTCTCCAGCGCCGGCCTAGCTCTTCAGCTACTCTTCCCTCCAGGGCCTCTCCTTGGACCCCAGCTGGCCTACAGGGGACCCTCGGGGGTAACCAAAGCCTTTGGATGGCACCTAGGAGCTAAGGACTGGAAGACTGTTGTGGAGGCAAACCTGTGAGTCCTGGGACTCCCCAGGCACGGAGCCAGCAAGCGGCACCTTCTGGCGGGTCTCCCGGTACCCCTTCTTCCAGGCTTACCAGTCCATGTCTCTCACTCCCTTCCTCCAAAAGGAGCAACCAGGGTGGCTGCTCTGCCTACTTCAGGCCCCTTTCCCCAGGAGCAAGGCAGTGTTTGCCATGCTCCTTTCCCACGGGCACGGTCTGCTGTAAGACGCCCTTCAAGGCCTCAGTCCGTACACGTTTGCAGGGCAGGAGAGAGCGGAGGCTTTTATGCCACAAAGCCCTGGACTGTTTGGAGTTGTCCCGGAGACTGCCGGACTTTTGCTGAGGCCTAGGGGTGCCGAGAGACCCAGTAATCCCAATGGACCACTCCAAAGACAAAGTAGGGAACGGTAGCTAGCCAGGTCCAGGGTCTGAGAGGCCCTCAGATGAGGGGCTTCTCTTCCCCCTCTCCTCAGGCTTCACTTATTGAGAACTTGACCTACATCACCACCAGCCCCCTCTGATGCCAGCCCTGAGCCTAACCTCCCTCTCTTGCTCCTCACTGAGATCTAGAATGTAGGTGGCGCTCCAGATTCTGGAGGGTCTAAAATTGTTCAGGAAAGCCTGGCTAAATCGTTCCCACACTGACTGGTTTTAGCCCTCCCAGATTCTCAAAGTTGAGCTTATGCACCTTGTCAAACAGCTCGCCCCAAATGTTCCCAGAGACGGTGTACACGTGTGAGAGCGCCTCCCCACCCCGGTGATCTGGGGTTACTAAGTCAGCACTGGAAGGCCCCTTTGTGAGGCGCTGTCCCCGCTGCCAGCTAACAGGACCACAGACACTTGGGTTGGTTCCTCAGAAGCAAACCCTCAAAGGAGGATTGGTATGCAGGTGATCTAAGAGTTCCCAGGAAAAACTAATGGGGGCGGGGTAGGGGTGGGGGCAAGGCTGAGGTGGGGGGATGTCAAGTGCGGTGAAATACTGAGCCAAGTTCCACAGAGGGTAACTTTTCGGCTTGATCCCACAGTGGGCTTGGAGGGTGGTGTAGACACCCCCAGGATTGTCCTGACGGGGAGCAGGGGAACCCAGCAGTCACTGGTAAAGGCTGCCACTGCCCCCAGGTCAGTTCTCAGGCTGAGGTGGAGTGCAGGCTGCTGGGTGGGAAAGCCCTTGGGGAGCTGGTGTGCCCAGAACAGTCCAGGGGAATATGGGCAGAGCACTGTGCCAGGTGCAGCCCTCTCCCATTACTTCTAGTGCAGACTCTTCAGAGCTGAGACCATACTTCTCCGGCATGTTCTAGCCACTCCGCTAACTCATCTGCCATCCTGGGGGCAGAGCACCTTGTTGCTCCATCGCCTGTCCCCTGGCATCTGCTCAGCCAGCGGGTGAAGCAGGACTGGACCCCAAAGGTGTATCTCCTCCCAACTCCTCCCTCCTCCAGGAAAAGATCTGACCCCTTAAGGAATTTTAAGTCCGTCAAGGCTGGAGTTTCCTACTTCCTCATAATGGGGGGACACAGATCCCTTCTACATGAAGGGTAGCAGGGGTAGCCTGGGGCGTACCACACGCCCCACAGAGCAGGCAGCCTCTAGGCAGGTGGGGTCTGTCTTGGACAAAACCATCCTCTAATCCATCAACCGAGTGACTGGTGGATTCCCCTATGCCCCCTCTGTTCCTTCTACCACCTTCCCTCTGTGGTACTCTTTTCTTCCTCCTTATCCTCTGCTGTCTCCAGGTCGAGTGCTGTAGAGAGGGCTTGCCACGCCCCCACGGAGTCATGAGTGCTTCACCCTGGCCTGGGATCAAGGCATCACTGGACTCCCATTCCAAAGGGTCACCAGGTACCCCCCTCACCATCCTCCTCCTCACCATCTGTCTCCCCACTTCGTCTTCCCAAGGGGAGGGCTGGCTTTTCCTTGGCTTCACTGGGGCATTTCCTCTTCAGCTGGCTATGGGGGCTAGGGTCAGTGTCCTCAAACGTATCCTCCCATCCCTCCAGGTCTCCCTTGGCGAGAAGCTTAGGTGGACGGACAATCTTAAGAGCTCTGGCCCGGGATCCTGAGCAGTCCCCCCTCTGATAGGGGGTTTCCTTTAGTGCTAAACTGTCTCTTGCCTACCTGGGCCCACCAGATCCATCATGAAATCCGATCTCCAGTCTGCAACCCTGGCTCTGTACATGGTGAATTAGCAAGAAACTTCTCCATTGTGTTGACAAGAACACCAGCTCAAATTGCTTTGAGTAGAAGGGGAATGTACTGGTTCGTGAACTGAAACGTCACAAGGGCAGTTAGCTTCAGGATCAGCCGGATCCAGGTACTTAAACAATAGGTTGGTAAACTACAGACCGTAAACCACTAAGCCACGTCTAGCCTGTCGCTTGCCTTATTTGTAACTTTTCGCTGGGACGCAGCCACGTTTGGTACATATTGCCTGTGGCTACTTAGTGCAAGTGCAGAGCCGAGGAGTTGCAACAGAGCCTGTATAGCCCGCAAAGCTGAAAATATTTGCTCCTGACCCTTTATAGAAAACTTTGCCAAGCCCTGGCTTAAACAAGATGGTCGAGAATCTACCTCTCTTCTTGCCTGAAGGTGTTGTCAGTTCCCCTCAGCCCTGGCCCCTAAGCTGCAGAGACAGAGTGGCTGAGGTGTGTGGTCCCCAGTGTGACGATCGGAGTGGAGTCAGCCGGAGGATAGATGGCTTCTGGGCAGCCCAAAACAACAGACGTCTGCTCTCCAGGCTCTCGTCTTGTTTTCCGCGTGGTATTATATCAAGCTGCCGC
Organism: Neomonachus schauinslandi; assembly: GCF_002201575.2. Classification (NCBI taxonomy): domain Eukaryota; kingdom Metazoa; phylum Chordata; class Mammalia; order Carnivora; family Phocidae; genus Neomonachus; species Neomonachus schauinslandi. The sequence goes on from NC_058406.1 coordinate 33,239,590, forward strand.
TGTGACGAACCATCAGCCACCTGGAATTTATCCTTCAGCTGGGTGGCATACAGAGTGAGACTGTCCCTGTGTGTCCCCTTGTTGTCGAGCCCAGAGTGAGATCGATAGTGGCCGTGCCTCGGGGACAACGATCGCGATAGAGAAGAGCGCAGTCTGTGGCGCTGTCCCCAGGGCACCGTGGGGATCGGAGTGGCCTGCACCGCTGCCATTTTTGACCTAGATGGAGCATTCCACGCACGTTTAATAAAGTTCTGCGAAATCCCTTGGCTTGGGGTCCCTTTGGGAGAGCAGTCCAAGCCTTGCCATCACAACTCTGCTGGCAAGACGGTCCTCAAAATCTCACAACTTCTTGGCGAGGATGTTTAAAAATGGGAAACCCAGGGGCACCTGGGTGGCTCAGTCAGTTAAGCGTCTGCCTTCGGCTCAGGTCATGATCCCAGGATCCTGGGATCGAGCCCGGCATCGGGGTCCCTGCTGGGCGGGGAGTCTGCTTCTCCCTCTCTTCCCCACTTGTGCTCTCTCTCACTATCTCTGTCTCTCTCTCTCAAATAAATAAATAGGGCGCCTGGGTGGCTCAGTTGGTTAAGCGACTGCCTTCGGCTCAGGTCATGATCCCGGAGTCCTGGGATCGAGTCCCGCGTCGGGCCCCCGGCTCGGCGGGGAGCCTGCTTCTCCCTCTGACCCTATCCCCTCTCATGCTGTTTCTCTCTCTCTCTCTCAAATAAATAAATAAATAAAATCTTTTAAAAATAAATAAATAAATAAAATCTTTAAAAAAAAAATGGGAAAACCATAAACTGAGAACCTCTCCCAGCACACCTCTGCTGCAGAAGAAGCTTCTTGATCCCTGGTGGGAGACCCAGGCGTGGGAGGAACTGTCTGGTCCTGATTTTGACTGTCTGGTTTCAGAAGATAATAATCAAGGCACACCATTCCTCAGAGTGTGCCACTCTGAGTCCTCTCCAGATCGGCTGCTTGGTGAGCAGTGTTGTCCACGTAGTGCTCTGGGCGCAGGTGTCCCATTTTATGTGGACGTCCTCTGCCATCCTGGGCCAGAGGAACCATGCCCTAATTAGCCCCAGCATCTGTTCCCTCCCCAAGGCCCCGAAATCATCCTGCGTGGACTTCTGCTGCGGGGCAGCCTTTTTGAACCAGTACCAACTGCTTCCACAGTTCATTTATGAAGCACACAGAATCCTGCGCACTACCCACTAATCAGGGTGGTCTCTTTCATCCCTGGAGTAGGACGTTCAGGCCGCAAGAGGACTTTTGTATCCTTCCTGCCAAAAGGACCCACTTCTCCCCCTTCACTGTCAACAGCTGCTCACTTCCTAGTAAAGTTCCTTGCTCGTCCCCCACCTCCATCTGGGGCTGGGAGGTAGACGCGGGTCACCTAATTCAAGGTTCACAAGTATAGCTTCAGAGGGTTGCCCCAGGCTGTCAGCCGAGCCTCTTTTCCAGACCCCTCTGCCATTCCAGTTGGCCTGCACTCCCTCATTAAAGATGGTCTCAGCAACCCGAGGATGTGACTTTTGTAACCTAGCAGCTGCACTTTCAGAGCATACGCTGGGCTCAGGGCGCCTGGGTGGCTCAGTCGTTAAGCGTCTGCCTTCAGCTCAGGTCATGATCCCAGGGTCCTGGGATCGAGCCCCTGCATCGGGCTTCCTGCTCAGCGGGAAGCCTGCTTCTCCCTCTCCCACCCCCCCGCTTGTGTTCCCTCTCTCGCTGTCTCTCTCTCTCTCTGTCAAAAAATAAATAAAAATCTTAAAAAAAAAAACCAAAACGCTGGGCTTAATCCGGCATTCCCTCTAATATCTGATTCGACCCTAGGAAGTGAGGCGGGTAGCAACCCACACTGGTAGGGTGCTCCGTATTCACATTCCTTAAATATATTCTCGATAATCCACTTCAGCATTAAAACTCTATAGTCTGATAACTCTATAGTCTAGGCCTCACTGTCAGATGGACTTTGATGAACGAATATCATCATTTTATTATCCCCACTGACCTAATATGATACTACCTTTCGACCTTTCATCCTAGACCAAGGTGGTTTTGCATAGCCTTCACTTCATGTGGTTTAGACGGCCCAGATCCCCACTTGGTCCCCATCTCTGGAGCCCAAAGGTCAGTATGCAACACGGGCCTGCAGACCATTCCATTTCTCTAGCCGTAGTGATTAGTTCAGGGATGGGAGCACGCAAAGCTGGGCCAACCTGATTCTTCCCTGGGAGTTTTCTGTCAGACCCATGAAGAAAATGCTCTCCATTCCCAGAGAGCACCAGCTGGAGCTGCCTGTGGCCATTTCACTGTCCCCATGAAGAAAAAGTGTGCAACAGAAGAGAATGAGGCCAACAGGCTAATCCAACCAGAGATTAAATAGAGCTGAGAGGTGAACAGACAGAGACAGAGAAAGATAACTCTGGTGACCATGATTTGAGCCCCTGGCCCCAGCCATTTTGGAGCATCTATCCTTTGAGGAAATAAAATATTATAAGCCCCCCATCTCTTATTTCACCTTTGTTTAGAATTGTCATTGAAACCAGAGGTTTCAGTAACAATAAATAAGGAACCTTAGGAGAATGAGAAGTTACTGGCATGAGGGCTTTTGAGAATGCAAAGCATTGGCTGGATATAATTTTTTGTGTGGCAAAGATTAGGAATAAGTGGAAAGGTACAAGGAACAGAAAGAGAGAGAGAGGGAGAAGGAGAATATTAACCATATGGAGTTAAGATCTTATTTCAAATTACATTTATTCTTATTTTGTATCTCGTCATGATGATGTTGAGTAGTTTGTATGCAAGAAGCTCTCCTATAATATTCCACTCTAACTACAATGGTTTATTGTTTTATAACCCTTAACCTTGAGACTATGATGCTTGTTTATTGTAGAAAATTGTATTTACTCATCGTAAGTTTGTTAGAGGATATTGAACTTTCCATCAACCTTGTAATATTTAACCTGCTGAGTATGACTTCAGCGGTCTTGTTTTATTTAACCAGCAGTACAGGACCGGTAGAGTTTCTTGTCATTTAGGAGAAATAATTGAAAGTTCTTTCCCCCTCACCCAAGTTGTGCGAGACAAACAAGTACTGATCAGGCGCCTGGGTGGCTCAGTTGGTTAAGCAACTGCCTTCGGCTCAGGTCATGATCCTGGAGTCCCGGGATCGAGTCCCGCATCGAGCTCCCTGCTCGGCGGGGGGTCTGCTTCTCCCTTTGACCCTCCCCCCTCTCATGTACTCTCTCTCACTCTCGATCTCTCAAATAAATAAATAAATCTTTAAAAACAAAATAAAACAAAACAAGTACTGATCAGAGCGGAGTCACGTTAGAAACACAATACAATGGCTAACACTGTTGGACGTAGGAGAGCTGTGAGTTCTCGCCACTAGGAGAACCCTGTCTTCCCTTTTTCCTTTTGTTTTTAAAATTTTGTCTATACAAGAAGATGGGTGTTAGCTGAACCTATTGGGGTAATCACTTCACAATATATGTAAACCAAACCATCATGATACACACCTTAATCTTACACGGCAACGGATATCAGTAATTTCTCAAAGGGCTTTTCATTTCTGCAAACCAACTGACTTTTTTCCTTTTTCTTTTTAAATGTAGTTATTTATTTTAAGTAATCATCCCTCCACCCAATGTGGGGCTGGAACTCATGACCCCGAGATCAAGAGTCTCTTGTTCTACTGACTGAACCAGCCAGGTGCTCCGAGGCACAGATACATTGACTCAACTTTCCCAAAGCCACACCAGCTGTCCTTTCTTTGCCACGTGCGGTGGAAAGAATCCTAACTAATACACCTTCGGGGGGGGGGGGAGTGGTGAGGGAGACTGAGGCCAGAAGGGTCAGCAGAGTCAGAGGCACACAGACGAGCTGATCCCTGGGCTTCTGAATACACTGCCCTCTTTCAGGGCCCCGGGCTACGCCAGATATTTTAGAGATTCTTGGGCACTGACACTGACCTAACATTGATTCCTAGGGTTCTAGGATGCCCCTAAGGCCCACTGGTTAGAGTGGGAGTGGATGGGGTTGGGGCAAATGGAGATCTGAACCTGAGTCCCCCTTACAGGAGGCCCCGGAAGGGTCATTCACCTAGTTCCCGAGAGCGCAGCTGGAACACACAGTGCTAGGAGCCCCTGATCCCCGCCCAGATCCCCGACCTGTATGGATTAAGAGCTTTTTTCATAGGAAGACCCTCATGTGAGTTCCTGGATTCTCCCTCCCTGCTAAACAAAGTAAAAGGCCTACTACATCCCTGGGACAGTTACAAACGTTAGTGAAAGCACTAACAACTTGAAATATACAAGGTTAGTGATTCCCATCACAGAACAACTGATTCTCCAGTCTTTTTTGGCATAGCCAAAGAAGGATGGGTCTTGGGGAATGGCAGCGGGTCATCAGATGTTTCTTCCGTGATGACTGTTTGCAGCTGTTGCTCGAGGTTTGGTCTGATCGAATGTGTTCGCACAGCTCCCTGCACAGACTGCCTCCTGTCCACGTCATCTGTGGCTGTGTGGTTCCCAGCAATTACACCCACTGGCAGCTCCGGAGCCAGGCATCACTGTGGCCTCTGCCTGGTCTCTCCTCCCTGTCCCTCTCATGCCCGATACCCACAGTTCCTCAGTACATTCCTTACCGCTCCTCGGATGCCACAAGGGGGCCCAGAGCTCGCTCAGCTCAGTGGGATCGTTGGGTCTGGTCACAGCTGACACCTGCTTTGGTCAACACTTCTGGGTGGTTTTCCCTCCAATACGACACTCTAAACATGGCAGGAAGGGGGAAGAACCATGGACCATAAATAACCGTACTGCTAGCCAGAAACACACATACCCAAAGCACAGAAAAATGTACAAAATCATTGTCCACTTCTGACTTGAGCTTTTCTTCCAAGCTCTACAAGAATATCCAGAGAACTGTTTTCGGGGATGGCTTACCCCTAAGACCACCTCCGTAAGCAAGGGGCTTTTCTTTTTCTTTTCTTTTCTTTTTTTTTTCAAAGATTTTTATTTATTTGTCAGAGATAGAGAGCGAGCACAAGCAGGGGGAGCGGCAGGCAGATGGAGAAGCAGGCTCTCCGCTGAGCAGGGAGCCCGATGTGGGGCTCGACCCCAGGACCCTGGGATCATGACTTGAGCTGAGGGCAGACACTTAATCAACTGAGCCACCCAGGCGCCCCTCAAGGGGCTTTTCATGCAGGCTCTCCCTGCACCTAAAATGCCCACCGGCTCCACACTGGGAGGGAAAGTTCTCTCTCAAACTCTCCTGCTCTCTGCTGATGCCCCACCTGTTTGTGTCCCATCATCCTTCCCTTCCCTCCTGCAGGAACCTACCTCCTGGGACTCTGGTACAAGTTGTCAGTTGTTTGGTCCCAGCTGGTTTCACACCAGGTGAGGGGGGTGGGGGTAGGGGGCTGCTGGGGCCACTGGTTAAAGTATCTACAAGAAATAAAGATCGATTTTCCTACTACCAGCGTCCATCTCTTCTTGGCATCGGGCCATGTGCCATTATGCAGAAAGAGCTGTTGACTCTTCCGTCGGAAGTCACATGGCCACACGGCCCTTTTGTCACTCTGGTCTTCGTATGTCCCATGCTTCAGGAAGGCAGCGAGGGGCCCACAGGGGACCTTGTACGGCCACCATTGTTATTTCTATCTCAGAGTGGTTTCCACAATTTCCCCCTGACTTGAGATGGGATTCCAAATTTCATTACAGCTCAGGCCTGATCAATCTTCATTTCTTTGTGCTGTAAATCTGCAAGCTTGGCAGTCAGAGTGAGTTTGTACCCTGGAGCTTGAGAAGAAAGGTTTAATCCAAGATGTAGCCTAGAACTATCACCCATTAGGTAAAAAAAAAAAATCTCAGACGAGACCCCCCCTCAGTGGATTTCCTTGAGCCACTGCTTGAAGTCACACACCATGAACCCCCCCAGATACAAACCTAACTCCGGTGCCACCAAAAGTTTCTGGGAGAGCTGGAAGAGCGGGCTGCCTGACCCTCTGTTGAGCAGAATCCCCTCAGGCACATGCTCCTGGAGCACCCCTCTCCCCAAGGCAGAACCACACTGTCGCTCTCTCCCCCCATCGCTTGGTGTCTGGCCCCTGCCCGCCAGGCTGGCTCTGGCCCTCTCTGCTCTGTGTATCAAAATCCTGCCAGCCTGAATATTCCACTCAGCGAAAGAGAAGCCAGCCAAAGGGCGCTTTGCAAAACAAAAGCCCAGTCATTAGCTAAGCGGCTAAACTAACCAAATGTTGTTCCTCGAGTGTGCCCCTGTGGGCCTCTGCGTCCCCCACCGCTCCGTGACACATACCGGCATCCAACTTTGTCTTATTGTTTGAAATGACATTTCCACTCCTACCCTCATCCCATCTTTCTGCCCACCCCCTTCTCAATGTGTGCAGTTACGAAAATAGATTGAAAAGTTCCATCCCTTGTTCAATGTGTGTGTTGCCTGTAAATACTAATGGGGTGAATGGTAATTATCTGGTACTCAATAATAAGATGTTTCATTGTGTGAATAAACTGGGTAGAATTACATCAGAGAACTGACCCTTGACTGATTACGTTGAGGGGAGAGAAAGAGGTGGAATATACAGAGGAAGAGACCTGTACCACCCCCAGATCAAGGGTCCCGCTTGGGGGTGCCTGGGTGGCTCAGTCGGTTAAGCTTCCGACTCTTGATTTTGGATCAGGTCAGGATCTCAGGGTCCTGGGATGGAGCCCACATCAGGGTCCTAGCTAGGCGGGGAGTCTGCTTCAGGATTCTCTCTCCCTCTGGCCCTCCCCCCTCCAAATAAATAAATAAATCTTAAAAAAAGGGGGGGGTTCCGCTTGTTGCAATTAAATTGAAACCAAATGAAATACTTTTGCTGCCTCACGGTTTCACCTTCTTTTTCTTATCTTTTAAGATTTTATTTATTTGTCAAAGAGAGAGAGAGCACAAGCAGGGGGCTGCTGCAGACAGAGGGAGAAGCAGGCTCCCTGCTGAGCAAGGAGCCCAGTGCGGAACTCGATCCCAGGACCGTAGGATCATGACCTGAGCCAAAGGCAGACACTTAACTGACTGAGCCACCCAGGAGTCCCACAGTTTCACCTCCATGCAAGAAACATAGTTTCCTGAATATTTACATTAAATTTTAAGCTCACAACTTTAATAAAGTTTTACTAAAATTAAAAATAAAAAAGTTCTGCCCTTGCCAAGGTTGGAACAGAATCACTCTTTCCCCAACATTCCAAGCTCCAAGCTTACTTGTTTTTACTAAATGACACTCTGACCTAACATTACCCAATAGAACTTTCTGCAATCATGGAAACATTGTATAGAGGCACCATCCAATATAGTAGTCACAAGCCCATGTGGCTGCTGAGCACTTGGAAAGTGGCCAGAGTAACTGAGGAAAATAAATTTATTTATTTTATTTTAATTAATTTTAATTAAAATAGCCACAGGCAACCGGTGGCTACCATATTGGACAACACGACTCTAGCCTAATTCCACCAATGACAATGAGGGACGTCATATGAAACTGTCAAAGAAAATTCAAAATTACATTGACTGTAGGATAGGGCTCAGGGTGTTCACTAGTTCATATGCCGTCCTCTCGCTAGGAAATATTTTTCTCGGGTGTAAGGACCTGAAGAGGCAAAGCTGCTCTTAAACAACTAGGTCATTTTGTTGTGTTTTTAATCCTAAAGATACTATGAATTACATACCAGTCATGTTTCCTTTTTCCTTCGGCTGCCAGGAAGCTCGGCCAAATTTCGACCCCGCCGTAGATACCAACATCATCCTGAGTTCCAGTTGTCCCTTTCCTACCCTGTTGTCTTTTTCATTTGTCTGTTTTGTTTTTAGTGTCTCCTTCGATGATTTTTAGTACATTTACAGAGTTGTGCGACTATCCCACACACATTCCATCATCCCAGAAAGAATCCTTGTGCTCATTTCTAGTCACTCCATATTCCCACAGGCAACCACTAATCTACTTTCTGTTTCTGTAGATGTGCTTTTTCTGGGCATTTTATATAAATGGAATCATATCATATGTGATTTTTTTGTGTTTGGCTTCTTTCACTGAGCATAATGTTTCTGAAGTTCATCTGTAGAATCTATCAGTACTTCATTCCTTTTTATTGCCAAATAGTATTCTACTGTACAGATATACTACATTTGGTTTGTCCTTTCACCAATTGATAAAACATTTGAGTTGTTTCAGCTGTTTTGGCTATTGGGAACACTGCTACTGTGGACTTTCACTTGAGAAGTCTTTCTGCAGACATATGTTTGCGTTTCTCCCGGGCACATAGCTACAAGTAGGATTGCTGGGTCACATGGTAAAATTATGTTAAAAATCTGCCAAACCGGTGCCAAGTGCCACACTGTTTCTCATTCCCCCAAGCAATGTATGAAGCCTCCCGTTTCTCCACATCCTCGTCGACACTTGTTATTGCCTGTCTTTTTTATAATAGCCATTCTCATGGGTGTGGGGTGGGATCTCATTGTGGTTTTAATCTGCATTTCCCTAACAACTAACGTTGAGCATCTTTTCACACGCTTATTGGCCATTCGTATGTCTTCTTTGGCAAAATGTCTATTCAATGTCAATGTCTTTTGCCCATTTTTAAATTTAGTTATTTGTCTTCCTATCATTGAGCGGTATATTCTGGATATAAATCCTTTTTATCAGACATAAGATTTATAAATATTTTCGCCCTGTCTGAACCTGGTTTTCACTTGGTGTTTTTTTTTTTTTTTTTTTTTTTTAAAGATTTTTATTTATTTATTTATTTGACAGAGAGAGACACAGCGAGAGAGGGAACACAAGCAAGGGGAGTGGGAGAGGGAGAAGCAGGCTCCCTGCAGAGCAGGGAGCCTGATGCGGGACTCGATCCCAGGACCCTGGGATCATGACCTGAGCTGAAGGCAGTCGCTTAACCAACTGAGCCACCCAGGCGCCCTCACTTGGTGTTTTTTGAATTGAAAAGTTTTTAATTTTTGTAAAGTCTGATGTAGCATTTTTTCTTCTATTACTTGTGTTTTGGTGTCATTCCTGAGAACTCTTCTTAACCCAAGGTCACAAAGATTTTACTCCTGTGTTTCTTCTAAGACTGTTACAGTTTTAGCTCTATGGCCCTTTTTGAGTTAATTTTTGAGTATGGCATGAGATAGGAGTGTAAATTAATATTTTTGCATGTGGATATCTAATTGTCCCAGAACTATTTGTTGCAAAGACTATCCTTTCCCCATCAAATTGCCGTGGCACCTCTGGCAAAAATCAACTGACTATAACTGTTAGGGGTTTATTTTGGGACTCTTAATTCTGTTCCACTTATTTGTGTATCTTTATGCCAGTATCACACTGTCTTGGATTACTGTTTTTGTTTTTTTCTCACTTACTCTTAATTTTATTTAACTGGAAGAATAGGTCATCCCCTTCCTCTTTCCCCATATTGATATTAGCTCTTGGCAAGAATGTAATTGAGGCTTCCTAAAATCAAGCCATCAAAGCCTCTCTTGTGAAAATCATTGAAAAGTCATTAAAGGGACTATGACCATATTCTTATTCATACAAATCCCAAAGGGGATCAAGAAAGGAGCAGACATTCTACCCTTGCCACAATAATCGGATTTACTGATTCCCAGAGAGAAGGGAAGACACACTGCTAATTATGAGGCAGTTAAGGAATTATTTCCTTTCTCAGTAATGGCTTTAGAATGTGTTAGACCTAAGAAGTAACGTCTGTCTTTGAGCTATGGGTATGAATGTATGTGTTTAGCAAGTTCAACATTTAAGGAAACCCATATGGATATAGCATATCAAGAAGAAAGCCCTCCAAGAAAAGAAACACACCTTGAAAAATGGGATGTAGACTGCCAACTTCCCCACAAGCATGAGCTTCAGGAGGACGTGCCAATGTGCAGGTTACTGACCGACTTAATGAAGCTCCAGACGTGACTTTCCAGTTATCTTGACTTGGGGAACTGAATGGGGGAGGGAAGGGAGCCAGGGAGATAGACATGCCCCGCCCTATACTGGTGAAGACCCAAGGGATTTTCTGCAAGTGGGTTACCAGGGGAAGTTAACAAAGGATGAAGTCCAGAGAGAAGCTGTTCAAAGGAGGCCAGGAGAGTAAAGTTAACATTTAAATCTTGAGATACTAGGGGCACCTGGGTGGCTCAGTCAGTTAAGCGTCTGCCTTCAGCTCAGGTCATGATCCCAGGGTCCTGGGATGGAGTCCCGCATCAGGCTCTCTGCTCAGGGGAGAGCCTGCTTCTACCTCTCCCTCTGCCCCTCCCCCTGCTCCTGCTCTCTCTCTCAAATAAATAAATAAAATCTTTTTAAAAAAATGAATCTTGGGGGCGCCTGGGTGGCTCAGTCGTTAAGCGTCTGCCTTCGGCTCAGGTCATGATCCCAGGGTCCTGGGATCGAGTCCCACATCGGGCTCCCTGCTCTGCGGGAAGCCTGCTTCTCCCTCTCCCACTCCCCCTGCTTGTGTTCCTGCTCTCGCTATGTCTCTCTCTGTCAAAAAAATAAATAAAATCTTTAAAAAAAAAAATGAATCTTGGGGTGCCTGGGTGGCTCAGTCCTTAAGCGTCTGCCTTCGGCTCAGGTCGTGATCCCAGGGTCCTGGGATCTAGCCCCGCGTCGGGCTCCCTGCTCTGCGGGAAGCCTGCTTCTTCCTCTCCCACTCCCCACTGCTTATGTTCCCTCTCTCGCTGTGTCTCTGTCAAATAAATAAATAAAATCTTTAAAAAAAAATGAATCTTGAGATACTTTTCTCTTTGGTCTCTAGGAAAGTCCTACTTATTGTCCAGCTGTAATTTTCTTTTGCTGCATTATAATTACTATTTGAAGCTGTCCTGCCCTTCATTAAATCAAGTCACATCTTGCAACCCAGCCTCATATGATGGTCTCGGGGAGAATAAAAAGGTGCTGTGGTGAATGGGGCAGGGGTCCTGCTCTACCCCCACCTCATTGCTGGGGTTTATGGGGATGGAGCAAAGTTTTCTTAAGGTATCTACATTAAGGTGGTGACAAGCATTATGAGATGTGATCCCCTTTAGGACTTAGAAGATCACTTAAAACGGCAGGCCAGCTCCCAGTTGAACAACTCAAGGGAGGTCTAAGACTAAGCCTTTCACTTCTCTGCTTATGTTAGATGAAACCCACCTCTGAAAGGGGTACTGGGGAGAGGTAAACATCTATGTAATAGTTTTAAATGCATTCATTTATTCACAAATATAGAGAGTCCTACTAGGTACTAGGCATCTTATATTGCATGTTTTTTTCTAAGTCACCGAAATCCTTTGTGAAAGAAGATAAGGGAGAGAAAGAGGAAAAATCACTCAATAAATCTTGGTTGAATGAATGAATTGCAAGAGCCAGATGGCATGAGCCTTAAATGAGCAGGGATTCTTTCCATGAGGCTGAAGGAATAATGATCTGGGAGTGGTTTTTGAGAACGAGGAAGGTTCTGCCCCTGCCTCCTCACTCTGTGGTTGTGGAGGATGGCAGCTCCCCTGGAGACAGCTGCTGTGTCCTCAGTTAGGCAGGAATTAGAGAAAGGACCTCTGAAGGGGCTGAGGGCTTCTGGAGGGCTATAGGGAAGGTTGAGGAGGGAGCAGTGGGAGGTCGGATCAGGGGAGAGGAAATGCAGAAGAAGGTTGATGGAGGATGAAGCCAGCTCTCATTCAGATAGTGGCTGAGGATTACCAGGATATGGGGCCCAGTGGGATTAGCTTTTAAATAGTCCTCCAAACTGGTGCTATTAGAGTCTTGATTATGCTAATTCTAATAATCATCAAATAGCTTCTATTTTCAAGAACCTGTGGTGTGAAGCTCTGGTGAAGCTCTTTATAAACACAATTTCATGCCATTCTCACAATGTTGCAAAGTAAGCAGGGTCCCCTTTTTACAGAAGAGGAAACTGAGGCTCAGAGAAGTCATTTGTCCAAGACCACACAGCTAGTAAGTGCCATGACTGTAATTCAGACCAGGTGTATATCTCCGGACGCCAGGCTGCCCCCCGCATCTGGTCTGTCCTGACTGGGGCCAGTCCAGCCTGTGGCGTTGGTGGTATTGGTGGCATGTGCGGAGTCCCTGGAAACCTGGAGGTGTTCTTAATATACACCTATGCAGCTCCAGGCCCCTAGCCAGAAGCTCTCACCACATTTCTGAATCCCATCTCCACATTGTCTGAGATGCCCATAGACTCCCCCACCTTCTGCACAGAGCTGGGGTCCCAGAGACAGACGTATGCATCATTACTAGTGGAAGAAACAGGGCTCTGCAAGAATGTCTAACAAACAACCCTGATCTAGACCAAGGGTCGGGGAAGGCTGCCCCAAGGAAGTGATGCTTGAGCCGGAAGTGAAGATGAGCTAAAGGTAAAACAGGTGGGTGTGGGGAAATCATCTAGAAAGAATGTGCGGGTGGTTGGGAGTGAGGTGTTATTGTGTGTTTGAGGAATTGAAAGGAAGCTGGCACAGCGGAAGGGAGCCGAGCAAGGGGGAGGGTGATGCTGGATGAGACTGGTCATAGGCAAGGGGAGGGCATTCGGCACATGGTAAGAAGCTGGCTTTTTATCCCAGGAGCAATGAGAAGCCATCAGAAGGTTTTAAAAGCGGAGTGACGTGGTAGGACAGGAGAAGGGCAGGACAGGTGCAGTGAGATCAGTTAGGAGCCCCTGTAGGAATCCAGATAAGACGCAATGGTAGCTGGGACCAATGAGGTACCGGCAGAGATGAAGAAAAGAGGGTAGGTTAGAGAGATGCTTTGGAAGTAAAATTGGCAGGATTTGATGATGGTTCCTAGATCTCTGGCTTGCCTGTTAGGTGGACAATGGTGCCATTCACTGAGACAGACAACGTTGGAGAGGTGAGAGCGAGGTAGGTCTTGGACACGCTGGGGTTGGGTGCCTTTGAGACATCAAGGTGCAGATGTTGATGAGGCAGTTGGCCCAGCACCTGCTGGTCAGGAGCTTAGACAGGAGGTTCCCCCGGGCTGGAGACACACAGGTGTGAATCATCAGCAGATGCATGGTAATTGAAGCTATGGGCATGGATTAGATCACCAGGGAGAGTCCACAGCGAGAGGAGGAAAAGGCCTGGGAATCGGCCTTGAGGAACATGAGCATTTGGTGGAGGAGGGCGACCCCGCAAAGAAGTCTGAGGAGAAGACCAAGGAGTTAAGAGACAAACCAGGAGAGTACAGTGTCGAGGGAGTCAAAAAAGCCAGTGTTTTAAGAATGTGGTAATCAAGAGATCTAATAAGATGAATACTGGGGGGGGGAAAAAAGCCCAGCCAGTTTGAGACATGGAGGTCATATCTCAAGCATCATGTTCTGGGAGAGCTGTGGGAGGTGAAAGCCAAATTTGACTGAATGTTGGACTGAATAGGAGCCCAAAATGGCCAGCAGTGAGGAAGGGAGACAGGTGGAGGTTGCAGGGGGCAGGTGGATAGGAAGGATCCAGTTGGGAGGGTGCTCAGAGAAAGAGGGGATAACACTGAGCGAGTGGCCTAGGGAATGGAGGATGGGCAGGAGCACTGGCCTGAGATAGGAGGAGGGGGGCTTTCTCTAACGCAGCAGGGGAGAGGGCAGATGTAGGGAGACGTGGGCTGTGCCGGTGGGAGACTGGGGGCATTCCAGTCTAGTGGCTTTAATCCTCTCTAAAGGAGCAGCAAGGTCACCTCTGTCATTAAGGAGGAAATGGGCTGGTGGGAGATTTAAAGGGAAGGGGGAAGTTTGGAAATGGCCATTGCAGGGAGCAGGTGCAGAAACGTGCCGAAGGCCCATATGCCATTAGGGGCTATGATTTATGGGAACATCAAGCTGACCTGTGGAGTCACTTGGCTGCTTGAACACAGCACAAGAAGGCAGATAGGAGGGGCGCCTAGCTGGCTCAGTTGGTAGAACATGTGACTCTTGATCTTGGGGGTGCGAGTTCAAGCAGAGATTACTTAAAAATAAAATCTTAAAAAAAAAAGGCAGATAAGGAAGGCTCACTGGGGCTTGGGGTATGCCAGACACATATGATCAAAAGGCAGAGAGGAAAGGGTTTGGGGTATTGGCAAGTGTTATTAAAGTATGGGGCCTTGGCATCTAGAGCTGATGTGTTAGGAGAGCATCAAGAGGTGAACAGGGTGGAGGTCTGATGAGACTGAAGAGCTATCTCGAGGTCACATGAGCAAGGTGGGAACAGTGGAGGTGTGATCAGAGGTGGGGTCACGGCTCAGTAAGGATGGGTGGCCTGGGGTGTCTGCCTGGCTCAGTCAGTGGAGCATAAGACTCTTGATCTCGGGGTTGCGGGTTTGAGCCCAACGTTGGGTGTAGAGATTACTTAAAAATAAAATGCTTAAAAAAAAAAAAAAAAGAATGGGTGGCCTAAGTGGCCTTTGGAAGATGGGCATTATGATGATGTCAAGGAGCTGGCCTGTCTGCGCTTGGACCAAAGTGACCCAGGCAGAGGGCAGGAAGCAGCAAAGGCTGCTGGGAAGTCCACTAAGCTGAAAACAGGCAGGGCCATTGGACTTGGCAAAACGGAGGTGAATAGTCATTATGGCAAGAGCAATTGCCGTGGAGTGTTGGTCCGAGAGCGAGGCTGTAGTGGGCTGAGTATGAGCATGAGATGGGAGAGTGGAAGCTTCATGTATAAACAGCTCTTGGGTTTGCTGCGAAGGAGAGCAGAGAAATGCTCAATGTCTCCCACTCTGAGGGGAGTGTGGGGTCAAGGCAAGGAATTTTTCCTAGGATGGGAGAGATCTAAATATGACTGTAAGCAGGTGGGAATGACACAGTAAAAAAGATGGGGGTGTTGGGGGGATGGGGAGAAGCCAAGTCCCGGAGAAGCCGAAGCATCCTGCACCCAGGTGGGGATCAGCCCCTGCTATGGTGGGAACCAGGAGGGAGACAGAGAGGAAGGAGGCGGGGGTGGGCCTGTGGATTTGGTAGTGGGGAGATGATGGAGTCCTCCTCTGGTGGCTTCTGTTTCCTCAGAGAAGCTTAAGGCGAAATCATCAGCAGAGTGTTCTATTGAGAAATTAACCCCTGGCTCATTTTTCCCCCTTATAGTGACACATCAGGAAGGAATGAAAGGCATCAACCAGGCTTTTGTGTTTGAGGCCTGGGCCTTTTTTCTCCCGCCCCATACCTGAGAAGGTAAACAGACTACTGTGCAGGTCTAGAGTCTGAACTCTTTCCAGTGGGCTAAAAGGGAGAACACCACATATGTCGGAGTTGATTGGCCAACATGGAAGAATACAGGGCCAGGGGTCAGGCATTCCGTATCCCCTGGTGACAGGGCCTCCAGGAAAGGAGCTGTGTATCACCAAAAAATGCCAAGAACTCAAGGCTGCCACTTTGGGCATCTAGGGGAGAGGTCCCCTCGAAAGAGCCTGGATGGAGGGAGTGGGGGGCCCCTTACCAAAGCCCAGGCTGGACAAGGGAGACCCTGTAGATGAGGCCACGCGGTGGAGGCCCCACGGCAGTGACGGCTGATGGCCGCAAAGCAGCAGTGGCCTGAAAAAGACCTCAGCCCTTCCCTGCAAAGCTGCGGGGCACAGACTGACCATTTTGGGGGGTTGTGCAGTCCCTGGAGTTCTCGGACAATCGGAGGGAGGTGGAGGAGAGTTGTGAGGGATATGGAATTCTTACTGATCTCCCGGGTAGGGACTCAAGCTGAGGTTAATCTGATTTAGACCGACTAAGAGATGTATTTACGACATGAGTTTGAGGAGAGCGTCCAGTGGGCCCAGGCCCTGGACAAAAGGGTGAACAGTGAGTGGGAGCTGACATCTGGCTCTCCCCTCACCCTGCACCCTGGGGCTGGAACACAGCAGACACAGAACTACCACATGGTACCACTCGGCCTTCACAGATGAGCACAAGGACATCCCTCCCCGCCAGGCCCAGGAGCAGGGAGGCAGGTCAGTCCCACATGGACCCCACGCTCAGAGTTTGGCAGTCTGGACAGAGTCTTGGCTCCTCTCCTTCCATAGCTGTCACGTACTCACAGGCCCGGCCACCTGAGGTCCTTATCTGTGTGGCCCTGGGGCCTGGGCCTCTGGTTTCTCTACCTTGGCCTGGTGTCCAGTTTCATGTGAGGCCCCGGGCAGCCTGCACATGGGCATCCTCATGCCCTGCCTCGGCCCACACTTGACCACACGGGGTACCGAAAGATGGGTGAGCAGGGGACTGGAGCCCAACGGGCTGAGTTTTCAAGACCACTGTGTCCTTGTGGGGGCTGAAGCAAGAGCCTGGTTAACACAGCAGAGAGTGGGGTCTGCTGGCTTCAACTGCAGGAGTGTAAAGGACCTTGCCCACTCCACCTCCAAGTGCTGTGTTCACAGACCAGGCTGGGCTGGGCAGAGAGAGCTCCACTGCCAGAGCTTTAGACCCAGTGAGGTCCGGGCTAGCAGGCATGCAGGTCTGCAGACATCACAAGTCCCTCCAGCATATGCTGGGCCTACAGAGGCCCCAGCGTTGGATGAGCTCTGAGGCTTGGTCAGGGAGCTTTTCCCTCCCTAGTCATTTATGTCTGATGGATCCCTGAACACAGAAAAGGAAAGTTTACCTTTTCACTCCTTTAACAAAAACATGTGGAGCATCTATTGCGTGTTAGGCCCCCACGTTGGCCACAGGGATATGGCAGTGGGCAACACAGTCTCATCCCTCCTGCCCTCAAGGAACCCACACTCTGTGGGGTGTTGATACCTAGTGCTTAGCACTTCCACAGGCAAGCCCTCAACCCAGCTAGGGATTAAGCATGGCTTCCTGGAGGAAGCAAAGGCTGTAAACAGGTTCCAAGGTACCCACTCAGGGACCTGGGTGGCTCAGTTAAGTGTCTGCCTTCGGCTCAGGTCATGATCCCAGGGTCCTGGGATTGAGTCTTGCATCGGGCTCCCTGCTAAGTGGGGAGCCTGCTTCTCCCTCTGCCTGCTGGCCCTGCCGCTGGTGCTCTCTCTCTCTCTCTCTCTCTGACAAATAAATAAATAAAATCCAAGGTACCCACCTAAGGAAGAACAAATCTTAAGGGGTTTTACTTAATGACTATGTGCAAGGGATTTTATGACCACCTTGGCTTTGTATGGACTGAAACCCCCAAATCAGAAACTCTGTCTTTCCCCATCCCCCACCTCTCCTTTCCTCATCTTTCTGTCTCCCCCTACCTCCTGCCCTTTATGTTCCTCACAGAGCCACGTGGTCTCTAGTCGCTTTCGATTTTTCAAGGTTTGCAGGACTGGTGACTGATTGGATGGGGTTGCAGGAGAGAAAGAGTCCGTGTTCCTGGCCCTGTGACAGGATGAATGAGGATGCCATGGCCTGAGATGGGGACTCCTGACGGCCAGCAGATCTGGGATGAGAGAGAGAGTGAATTCAGTTTACCCGACAAACATCCCAGGAGTGGTATGGAAAAGGTTCTTGGTTAGATGAGAACTGAGCCCAGAAGAGAGGCCCAGACTGGTGATAGACTGGAAGTCATCAGCATACAGTTGGTGGTGGCCAGGATGGTCCAGGGGGTAGGAGCAGAGGGGAAAAAGGGGTGGCCTAGGATAGACCCTGGGAGGAGCAGGAGATGGTAAAGGAGATGGAAAAAGGGTAGCCAGTGCGTAAAGTATAAGCCACTGAAGCCAACGGGAAGTCAGCAAAGAGCAGGCATAGTTGGCTAAAAAGTGTATGTTTTGAAATTTGGGAAAAAAACCAAGAAACTAAACCAGCTCCGAACTCAGAAAACCGGGTAAAATGCCTAAAGATACATAAAACTTACAATACCTCCCCCACAATACACCAAAATTACCAATGGGTAAAAAACCACTGACTGGGAATATTCATTTTTGATCTATTTGTCGTCCGGATCTAATTGTTTGCCCAGAATCACCAGAGCCAGTCCATCCCCTTCTCACACACCAGGGGGCGCACATACACTGTTTCTGAATCCAAGTTCTGGGCAAAAGCAGGCAGTGATTAGGTGAGAATCAGAACTTGACCCCTCAGCCCAGAAGGGCAAACGCCACCTCCACCCCTGCCCTACACATTAACGCTGTGATGCCTGAATCCAGGTGCCTCAACAATCCCCAAGCTTCATTTACTTCTCACCTGACCTCCAAACTCACAAAGGTATCAGGGAGACCCATAGAAGATCAGAGACCCCCAGGGGTCAACTGACCTAGGGCAGTAGGGGCAGGTGCCCATCTTCCCAAGGGAAGGAGAGGGCTGTGTGGCTGATTCTTAAATGGTGGTGACACGGACTGGGAGGGTGGGTCTGGAGCAGATGCGGAAGGGGGTGCTTTCATGCCAACATGTGTGGCTCTTGGTTTGGAGCTCACCAAGTCTCCCTCTGAGTTAGGACTTGGAATGAATCTTCAGGTAAGTTATAGGTTTAGCCCAGAAATTTATAAGGTCAGCATTTGAGTTTGTTATGAGAAGTCAGAAACTCAGTACCAAGGGTTTTTTGTTTTTTAAAATCAGGTTTGGGGGACATTATTAAGTCTTGAACTCAGGGACCAATGAAAGACTTGATTCAGGTTCACAGCTGGAATTGGTGTAAGTATTAGGGTGTTGGCCAGCCTCTGGCCGGGGTTGATACCAGGTCAGATAAGTAGAGGGTGAGCATGGGGATGAAGATTTGTGTGGAGTTTCCACAAAGTCAGTCTCATTAATCTTGCATTCTAAGATTATTTCTAGAGTTGGAGTAAATTAGGGTCTTAAATTGCCCCAAGGATTTGTGGGGTTTAATTAAGGTCAGTGTCTGTGGTAGGGTCCTTTTCAGGTGACCCAATCCAGTTCTGGAATTGGGAATCCCAATTCAGAAAGTATTGGTGTTGACCTAGGACTGAGAGTTTTATGTAAGTCTTGGGGTTCAGAAGAGAGTAGTGGGGTCCATAGCAAGGTAGCTGTTGCACTTTAAGGCTCATATAGGGGCCTGGGGGTCAGCGTCAGTGCTGGGGTCCATTAAAAGACCAGAGTTGGTGCTGGTGTCACTACTGAGTTTAGCCGGGTAAAGATGATAAAGGGGTTTAGACTCAGAACTGGTATTTGGGGTCAATATAGGGGTGCAAATTAAAATGACTACTTGTGCCAGTGTGGGAGCAGATTTAGGAGTTTGGACTCAATATTGCGTTTGGGGAAGGGTCTGGGCTCACTATCAGGTGCAGATTTGTATAGGGAGGAAATGGGGTCCTAGAGTAGTTACCAGGTTCATATTAGGAGTGGGAGCCACTCATAGGATATGGACTTCGTATGGGAGTTTGGGTCTGTCCTTGCTCATGACTGGGGTTCTGGTCCAACACTGGAGCTCCAGTCGGTTGAGACTCAGGGTTGGGTTGTGGCCTCGCTGGGCCTACGCGGCTCCACCGCTCTACGAGTAAGAGTGCACGAGGGGAGGGGCGGCGCCGGGGACGCGCACGGCAGGGGCAGGGGCGCGGGCGCGGGCGCGAGCGGGGGCGCGCGGCTGGAGCTGGCGCGGGAGCGGCGGGAGCGGTGGCGGCGGCGGCAGAGGCGGCGGCTCCGACTCCGGCTCCGACTCCGGCTCCGGCTCCGGCTCCGGCTCCGGCTCCGGCTCGGGCTCGGGCTCCGGCTCCGGCTCGGGTGGCGGTGGCGGGAGTGGGACCCGGCGGCGGCGGCGGCGGCAGAAGAACAGCGGGAGCAGCGGCCCCAGCGGCTTGGGGGGGGGGACATGCGGACCGACGGCCCCTGGATAGGCGGTGAGTGACCCCCGGGCCCCCCTCCAGTCCCCTCCGCAAAGGTTCCTTCCCGGCTCCCGCCGCCCCCTCCCCGCGTCCTCCGAGCGGGGCTAGAGGCGCCGCTTAGGCCGGGCCGCGCCCCCACCTGCCGCGCCCGCAGCCTCGGCTGGGCCCCCCCCTCTGAGCCTGGCGGCTCCTCCCCGCGCTTACCCCGCGGCAGACGCGCCCCCCCCACCACTGGTGCCGCCGCCGGCTGCTAGCTCCTCGCCGCCCCCCGCCGCCCCCCTCCTCCCCGCCCTCCGCGCCGCACCTGAGCCGCAGCCCGCGCCCCCCAGTGCAAAGTTTCCCTTTGCATTTGTGCTCCGCGTCCTCGGTCCCGCCTCGTCTCCCCCCACCGGCGGCCGCGCTCCGGGGGCGGCCCTCCACCTCCCACCGCCACCCCAGCCCCGGGCGGGTCCAGGCCGCGCCCCCGCCCCCGCCGCACAGGCGCCCCCTCCCAGCCGGCAGGGGATCCGCAGCCGACGCGCCCCCGGCTCGCTCGCGGCCCAGGCGCACGTGCGGGCCCGGGGTGCGCCGGGCGCGAGTTTGGAGCCCCCCGCCTGCCGCGGTAGCCGGCACGGGCAAGGGAGGGGCCGGGGCGGGCTGTGCCCACCCCCACCCCGGCGCAAAGACCTGAAGGCCCCGGAACGACCTGTCCCGTGAGGACGTGTCCACTCGGACCCGCTCCGGAAAGTTCACTCAGTCGCCGCCCCGCGTCCCGTCCCGTCCCGGTGTGCCCCGGTCCCCATCGTTGTGCCCACATTTCAGGCTCAGCTTCTGTTTTCCTGGGTGTCTTGGTCTCAGTGCCCTTCAATGTCCGTATCTCTATCTCCCTGTGTCGCTGCCTCCCAGTCTCACCCCCCGCCCCCCCAGGGTTTCTCCCGCTGTGTGTGGCTCCCTCCCCGGGCCTCTCTGTTCTTCCTCCCCGCGTCTCTCTGTACTCCCTTCCCCATCTCTGTCTCTCTCTCTCTCTTTCTCTCTCTCTCGTCTCCTATTGGTTTTTCGGTGTCTCTGTCTCCCACTGACCAGGATCTCTGCCCGCGCTCTGCTAGGCCCCCTCCTCATTTCTCTGGAATGCCGCCTCTCTGGTTCTTCCATCCCAGGGTGGGGGAGGGGCTAGGCTTTCTCCCCATTTCAACGACCCACCCACCCCCACCACCCCCCCCCCCGCCCCGCGCAGTGCAGGGCCCCCAAGGTGGAGCAGGTTGGGCGGTGGGAGCCCGGTACCCGAGCTGTGAACTGGAAGGGAGGGGATTCTCTGGATTTCCCTGAGGGCGGCCAGGCAGAGCCTGGGAGGCTGGACTGCTGAGTGTTGGTGATGAAGGCTTCACTTTGGTTCCTGA
Organism: Neomonachus schauinslandi; assembly: GCF_002201575.2. Classification (NCBI taxonomy): domain Eukaryota; kingdom Metazoa; phylum Chordata; class Mammalia; order Carnivora; family Phocidae; genus Neomonachus; species Neomonachus schauinslandi. The sequence continues at coordinate 33,260,659 of NC_058406.1, forward strand.
AGAGACAAGGGCAGGGATCCAGAGTGACCTGGTGCGGAATCTGGCCAGAAAATCCAGGGGAGTGCATTGGGGTGGGAGGCCTAGAAAAAGATCCAGGAGGATCTTTCTGGGGGATCCTCAATGGTGAGGGATCCCCTGGGAAGGGATCTGCTGAAGAATCCTTTGGGAGGCATCAGAGATCTGATGGGATCCAGAGGAGGGTTCTGAGAGGAAATCTCAGAAAATTCTATGCTTGGCGCCTTATTAACTCTTGCTTCAGGGAGCAAGAAAATCCCTGTTTTTCACTGATTATATGAATGAGCCTAGGGCTTCAAGAAGGAGCAGGTGTAACTCCCCAAGCACAGCCCCCAACATCCGCAGCCCCGGGCACAGGCCACACACACACACACACACACACACACACACACACACACACA
>NC_058406.1:33261474-33321381 GCF_002201575.2 Neomonachus schauinslandi
CAGCCGGAGCTCAGGCATCTACTGGGCTTGCGTGCCCACGCACCACTCTGTGTGCCCACTTGTGCCCTCATAGCACCCCTTTGCACATCCCGGGGAAGGGTGTGTGCACACTCACAGTCTAGCGCACTCTTCCTGCACACATTTTCTTGCACATTTTGGCTGGCTCAGTTTCCCCCTTGTGATTTGAAATGTGTCTGTAGTTTGGTTTTCCTCTCCAGTTGCTCTTTTCCTTCCCTCTTTCTTTCAGCAAGGAAATTGTTTTAATATTATTCCTTCCTTCCTCCTTGTCCTTCCCCCTGCAGCTCCTGACCTCCCCTCTGTTGAGCCTTGTTCACACTGTGAGCATGGGGTGGTGTCCAGGGCCTTGATTTGGGGGCTGGTGAAGCAGTTGGAGGGGGATGGCTGCAGGAAGAGTAGATGGGCTGAAAAGCTTTTCTTGGGAATTGGATTGATCCGCAGCAAAATGCTGGCCCTGGTGGTTTGCGATCTCCCCGCTGTCTCCCATCAGCCCTGACTAGGAGTTCAGTGTGGAGGGCCCTTAGTCAGGGGCAAGTGGGACCCAGGCCTCTTTGATAGAGACTGTGACACATGTCACAGCTTCTGCACTTTCCAGCTTCTTCCTCCCTGCGCCTCAGTTTCACCCCCTGTGAAATGGGACAGCTAATCCAGCCCTGACTGTTGTGAGCATCCAAGGGAGCTGTGGCAGTGGGTAATCAGCAGTGGCAGGCCTTCCTCCTGTGACCGACATTGTTGTGTGCTTGGGCCCAGCTTGCAGCCAGGGCCCTGCCCTTGAGAAGCTCATGGTCCCTGGGGGAACAGATTGCATCATGGGAATGCAGAGCAATTCACTAACCTCTTACTGATTGCCGACAGTGTGCCAGACACTGGGCTAGGCACTTTCAGCCGGGCCGCCCTGCTTCCGAGGGGACTAGCAGCTGTGCGGAAGAGGCAGCCCTCCCCTCAGGAACAGCTGAGGTTGAGCTCAGCGTCAGTTCATCTAAAGCAGCTGTGGTCCTGAGCAGACATCACAAGGTTGGGGAAGCTGCCGCCACATGAGGCAAGGGAGAGTTCAGGGGTCAAAGTCAGATGACTTCCAGAAGAGACCGAGAAGGGGCTATCTGAAGTGGGTTTTGAGGAATGAACAGGAGTTTTCCAGTTGAACAAAGAGCACTCCAGGCAGAGAAAATAGTGTGGGTGAAGACTCAGAGGTCTTAAGGTATTCTAAGGTATAGCAGATCCCAGAGGGCCTTTAATGTCCTGTAAATAGCTGTGACTTTACTCTGAGAACACAGAAGGGAGCCGCCAAAGATTTAAAGCTGGGGGAGGGGGAGGGGTGGAATGTGCTAGGATCAGATTTACGTTTCCGGAAGAGGATTCTGTGGTTATGGGAAGTGGATGGACCCAGGATGCCCAGTGAGGAGGGTGCGGGTAAGTCAGGTGAGAGGTGATGGTGTCTTGGATAGGGCAGTAGCATGGAGCCAACTAGAAGGCACATTTATGAGGACAGGATGATTTATTGGATGTGGAGGTGGAAGAGAGGAAGAGGAAGGGGTCCAGGTTCCTGGGAGTGACTGGGTGGGGCCCTTCCTGAAGGCCCTGCAGCGTCACTGAGCTGGGACAGGGAGGAGAGGTAGATTTAGGGGGTGGATAATGAACTCGAGCTCGCGGTTGGACACGTTGTCTTTGAGATGCTTGGGACATTTGAGTTCCAGTGCGGGCAGAGGAGACATCCAGGAGGGGGCTGAGAGAGTGCTGAGCCATGCTCGTCAGTGGTTAGTGCAGGCTCTGGTTCCAAACTGCTGAGGTGCCACTCGGCTAAGGAGCAGTGTGACCTTGAGCAAGTTGCTTAACGTCTCTGAATCCGTCTTCTCCTTTGTTAGGTGGGTATAAGACAATTCTGTGCCTCGTGCTGTTGTGATGAGGATTAAGGCTGGATATGCAGGAGGTACTTAGAAGAGGGCCTGGCCTCTAGTAAGCATGATACCTCTATAGTATTAGCAAGTAGTCATTATTGAAATTATCGGAGGGGCTGGTGCAGATCCACCCTCATCAGAATCACGGGGTGGGGGCTGGCAAGGGGGCGCCTTTGAAACAATACCTTGTTAAGGTTAGGGGACCTGCTCTCCTAAAGTAGTTGCAATTCTGAACTGAGGTTCGCAGGTTGGAGGAGCTCAACAAGGAGAATGCTTGGCCCCAAGCTGCCTGCCCTCGTCATCATCTATGGGATTGTGTGTATTGCTCAGGTGTATTTGACCTTCTGGTGGGCTGGTGTGAGACTAGAGGCCTCAGTGTGCTCAGTCCCCCCTCCCCCCCACCCCACCTGGGCCCTGGGTGTCTAATGAGGTCCAGATGCACCGGTCTCTGTGTGCACCCCCCCCAGATCAGAGAACGGTGGTTTTTGCTCCTCGGCAGTGTTTTAGCTGCTACTTCTGGGGACTGTTCTGGCGTAGCCATAGGGCCTGCCTGGGAGCTGCTCTGGAGGGGCCCTGGTGTCTCTGCTCCTCTAGATTTCAACTTGCTCCTTGTCCTGCTGCCAGACAGGGCTCCAGGTGTGGCACATGACCAAGAGCCCTCCTGGGGGCCAGCCCTGGGTGGGTGCCAAGGACTCTTACCTGATCCTGGTCATTGCTGCCAACCTCACCATTTCTGAGGCCCTTCTGGGGGCCAACCAGGGATTCCAGACTTGGGTTCGGTATCAGTCAGACCCTTTCCGAGTAGCTTTCCAGTTGGCCTTCTGGGTGTATCTGGTGGTCCTGATTGTTCTGGGTTTGTGCCAGAGTGGGTCTAGAGTGGTTCTGGGAGCTGCTGCTGGTGAATGTGAGGGGTGATTCTGATTGCCTGTCTAGGTTGTTTTGGGGCCCGTTTGATCCTGGACTGGTGTGATGCCAGGTACTGTTCTGGCTGTTCCAGAATCCTGCCCTCATGCTGTTCTGTGTACTTTAAGGTCTTTCCCATTGCAAAGTTTTGTCTGTTCTCTGACCCACCTCCAGGCCATTTGAGACATAAACCCCTTTCCTGGTCAGTTTAGGTCATGCTCCTAGTGCCAGCTGGCTTAGGGACCCTCCCCATTCTCCGCCTCAGACCCTGTCCCTCTGCCCCAGGGTCCCTGAGCAATGGAGGAGCCAACAGCCTCATATCTGGCAGCATGAGGCCCCGGCAGGCATCCCCAGACAAACCAGCCTTTGAGTCTAGGACATGGAAGCTGGTTTGTCTGGCCAGACCCGCCCAGCAGCCTGTGTGCTGGGAGCAGCGGCCACAGGGAACCTTGTGGAAACTCAGTGGACCTGAGGAGGGAGGTGTGCAGCCCTCCTGAGGGCCAGGGCTGTTGGTTTGGGCAGGGGCAGAGGCCAGTGGAGGCCAGAGAGAGGGTGAGCTGCAGGGTCAGCACGGGGTGGTGGTGGGTCGGCGAGGCCTGTCTTGGTCTGTTATGATGAGCCTCCCGTCAATGAGGACGTTCCCCCATGTTGGCAAAGGTGGTCAGTCTCAAGGGAGGACAATTCCCAGGTGCAGGAGGCTGTCTTCGAGTTGGTGAGGGCGCTCCCTGACCCCCGTCCCTGAGTGTCCGTTTTGGGAGGAGCCACGGTGGAATTGCTGTGTTTGTGGGGGTGGGAGGCTGAAGAGAAGCCCACTGCGACGTGCAGCCTGCCCTGAGTGGGCCCCAGTGGCGCCCAGTCGCTGAGCTGTGGCGAGGTGGGGACGAGACTGTGTGGGCATGTCTGACCCCCACCCCCACCCAGGACGGTGCCCACGCTTCTAGAGGGAAGAGCCGGGCTGTGTGGCTGTGTGTGTGCCAGGGGAGGGGGCATCCAGGGGCACACCTTCATTTTAAAAATTATAGAGAAGCAGAAAGTCAAAAATAAATATTGCTGCTGAAGCTTCTTTGAAGGCTACGCGTATGCTGGTGTGGTTCTTCCAAGCTGCAGTGTTTTCTTTGAACTCATTCATGTGTTCATCCACTCATTCGGCATATCCTAATGTCCTGATGGAGCACCTACCATGTACCTGCTCTCTCCTGGGTGCTGGGGCTACAGAACTGAGCCGGGCACACGCCAGGCTTATGGTCATGACTCGGTAATTGTATAAAAGAATAATTTGTGGGGCGCCTGGCTGGCTCCATGGGTTAAATGGCTGTCTTCGGCTCAGGTCATGATCCTGAGGTCCTGGGATCAAGCCCCACATTAGGCTCCCTGCTCGGCGGGGAGCCTGCTTCTCCCTCTCCCTCTGCCGCTGCCCCTGCTTGTGTTCTCTTTCTCTGTTTCTCTCTCAAACAAATAAATAAAATCTTCTTAAAAATTAAAAAAATATAATTCATGACATTTGTCATCACTACTCCTAGGCAAGGTCCAGGCATGTAGTCTGGGTCACCACGGAAGGCCTCCTTGAGAAAGTGCCATTGGCTCTGAGATCTAAGGGATACTTGGCAGAAGTGTGTGGGCAGCATGTTTCAGGCACTGACAAGGCTGGAGACTGCACAAAATGTGGCACATTTGAAGATCAGAAGAGGAAGTTCTTGTGGTTGGCTGGCAGGCCAGAGCTTGGGCCGGTGGGGCTGCAGATGTGGGCAGGGCCTCTGCTCTGCTGGGGGGGTCTCAGGAGGGCTAGCTGCAGGGGTAGTGGGGGCCTCAGTCTGTGTGTTGCTCATGGCTCTATGCTGGTACCTGGAAAAAAGCCCAGCACATGGTAGATGCTCAGGAGTCCTGAAAAGAGAGTGAGCGAGTAAAGAGTTGGGCATTTTTACTGAATGGGGAATGTCCTGCACGAATGGTTTCGAAACCTACTTTTTTTTTTGTCATAAACAGCAGGTTTTGAATGTCTTTCTGCGTCAATATCTACTCTGCTGTGATGAAATTCTTGGTGTTTTCTCATGCTTTACTCTCTCTCCAGGAAGGAGCGGAGACCCCGATGCCCTGCCCTCAGTGCTGGTTGTCCAAGAGTGACTGACGTGAGCAAGCAGAGACCTGGTGAGTATGCCCCAAGAGGTGGCAGGGGCTGGGGGCATAGAGGGGTCCTGTGGGCCAGGCCGAGCAGCTGGGATTGTGATGCAGACTGGTGGGGAGCCGTGGAAGGGTTGCCATGAGGCGCGTGACCCCATCCAGTGTGCACATGGCTGAGCGATGGTGAAGGACCAGGGAGGTGGTGATGGAGGCAAAGAGAAGGGATGTGAGTGCCTTTTAGGGACGTGGAGGAGACAGGACATGGTGAAGGGCTGAATGTGGGACATGAGGGAGGAGGGGAGGTGTCAAGGATGGTGGCTGGGTTTCTGGCCAGAATGCTTGATGGAGGTGGGTGGGGAGTGATACACAGCTCGTCAGCTGCTGTAGGTGCGAAATAGGCTTCTGGGTGACGTTCTGGGACTTACACTGGGATCTGTCTGCTTCTCCATTCACTGTGTTTCTGGAGAAAAGTCTGTTCCCATCAACTATACGTTGTGGTAGAAAGAGCAAGGCACTCCCAAGATCCGGGCACCTCCTTCCATGTCTCTTTCACTTCCGTCTTTCTGCCAGAAGCACAGAGCAGGTGGGTTGGGGTTGGAGATGGATCATGGTGAGCCTTGGATATCCAGCTAAAGACTCTAGACTTTTTCCTGAGGGTGATCTGGAGACAGTGATGGCTCTTAAGCAGAAAAGCACCATCCGTGCATCCATCTCTCCACTTGCCCATCCATTGAGTCCCGAAACATTATCTGTGTATCTGCTGTGGAATCAAGCAGGAGAATGCACCCGAGGGCCATGATCACCTTGGCGTTCTTGTAAGCCAGCGGGGGCACTGGTTTGTGTGCAGGGCAGACAGGGAGCAACCTGAGGCAGGAAGCCCCCGAAGAGGTCCGTGCTCCTGAGGTCTCACTAGCATGCTGTGCTGGAGTGGAGGCAGTGTAGGCCCAAACTTCCTGACCAGTTGGGGTGTGTGGGGTGAAGAAAGAGGAGAATTTGAGGAGGATTGGCTGGCTTGGGAGACCAGGTCAATGGTAGTGCTTGTCACTAAGATGGGGACCAGGAGGAGGGGCGGTACTGGGGAGGATGAGCTCTGGTTCGGCCATCATTCAGTAAGCTCCTGGAAGGCCCAGCCCATGGCTTTCTCATTCATCTCCCTGCCCCTTGGCTCAGGGCCCAGCAGGGCCCCCTGAATAGTTCTGCATGGTCAGCTGATGAGGAGGGTCGTGAGAGATGGGTCTGGCCTAGACAGGAAAAGGGAGTGAGCATGTATTGGGGATCTGCCAGGGGCCCGGTCCTATGCGTGGCAAGATGGGCATTGGGATCATGTAGATTGTGCAGCAGGAAGACTGCGTCGTAGGTGGGAAGGGTCAGATGGGGAGGCATGTGTCCCTTCACTTTTCCGTCCTCAGGTGTTGGGTCTGACCTACCTGGGAGCCCATTCTCAGCAAGAAAGGTGCCTGAGAGCAGAGTTCTCTGTCTCGTAGAGAGGCCGCTTGCTGATGGCCTGTGTGAAAGGGTGTGGGAGATGTGCTGTAAGGCCTGGCTTCTGGAGGTGAGGCTGACTTCGAGGGGGAGGCGAGGATGCTCTAGGATCCTGAGGCCCAAGTACAGCTGGTACAAGGGTTAAGCCAGGCTGGGATGCCCAAGGTGCTCATAGGGGACTGGGTTCTGGGGTAGGCCCCGGCCTACATCAGCAAAGGATCTTGCTGTCTATACCAGGTTTTCTCAGCCTTAATACTATTGACATTTTGGACCAGTTAATGCTTTGTTGCGGGGGGCTGGCCTATTACTGTAAGACATCTAGCAGCATCCCTTGTTTCTCCCTACGAGATGTCAGTAGCACTTGCCCCCGACCTCCAGCTTCGACGATAAAAAATGTCTCCAGATGTAGCCTGATGTCCCATGGGGGTTGGGGGGCAGGTACAGAATCACTCTAGATTGAGAACCCCTGGTCAACACCACCTCTTGCTGCCTTCACTAAACCAGGGAGGGTCGCTTGAGCTGAGTTCTGAGGGGTGAGTCGGTGGCTGGGGGCAGGAGAAGGAGATCAGCAGGTGCCGAGGCCTGGAGGTGCTGGTGAGCATTCACCCCAGGGAGGCTCCGCTGCCTGAGCAAGGAAGCTGGAGGGCTGGTGGCTTGGTAGGGCTATAGGTGTAGGCAGGTGCCTCTGCTGGTCCCCTTGGTCTGCTGCCCCCAGCTGAGCCTCTGCTGGACCTCGTGCCCCCTGGAGAAACTCTGGGATGTGCTTCCTAAGTTTCCCCTCCATTCCCCGGGGAGCCCAAGAAGGCTGTGAGAGGGTAGGGGGCCCGGCTGTAGGAGGGCAGGCGGGCTGTTGCAGGCTGTGCTCACGGACTCTGGCCACCTGGCTGGCAGAGGGAAGCTGCCTGCTGCTGGCTGCCTCCTTCCCCGGGGCCGGGGTCGAGGCTGAGGCTGATTTATTCCCGTCATAATCCCGCGGTCGGTTTGGTGAGAGTTGGAAACATGTTGGTTTTCCTTCCCAAGTGTAACAAGGCCTGTTTCCGCCTCCGCGGCTGCTGCTGCAGTGCCACGCGGTGAACTGTCCAGGGCATGATAAAAGGGCTCGGTTAGCTGCCCGCGGCTTGGACCATGAGCGGCTCCCTGCCCTCCCTGCCCTCAGGCTCCTCCTGCCCAAGTGTTGGTCTCTCCTCTTGGCCAGCCCCTCTGGGGGGCGGGCCCTGGGTGCCCCTCCTCCAGTTGATGTCCATTTTGGGGCCCCAGCCTCGGGGGAGCCAGGGTCCTGGTCTGGGGGTGGGGGAGCTGTAGGAACAGGTGGTATTTGGAGACTAATTAATATTTGTGAATAATAACACGTGCCCAAGGGAAACAAATCAATCTGTGTTTGCATATTCATGAAGAGGACTCAGAATGATCCCAGCTGTTCTCCAGCCAGGGATCCCCCCCACTGTCTCTGGCATAACATGGTCTCTCAGGGGTGGGGGAACCCATTGAGGCTGACAGGGGTGCTTAGGTTGGGCTGCATGGAGGTGACATGGCCTCTGTGTTCCATACATTTCCAGGGCATTCTTATTTGAATCTTGTGGTTTGGTGTGGTGCCTGGCCCTTCCTTTTTCCTCAGAGCAGTGACTCGCAGGCTCTTGGATTTCACAAACCAGTACACTTTCCAAGAGTATTTGGGGTTCAGATATGGGAATGGCAATTTTTTATTTGGCCAAGTAAGAACATTATAGAAAATACTGCTATCTGCTATCACCGTTATTGCATACAAGAAAGGACATTTTAACACTAAAACACAATTCGAGAATAAAGGACAGTTCTCCCCAAGAAAGGGCATTTGGCAGCTTTACACTGACATAGCAAAGGAAAAGGATATATCAAAACCGTTTTGAATGTGGAAAAATCCCATCCAGTTATATTCTTATAATGTCGTACGGTATGGAATTGTTTTCCTGCCCCAGTATGTCAGCGTGGTGGAGCCAGTGGCCCACAGTGCATTTCAGAGACAAGCCTTCGTTAATGTCAAGAGTGCAGGCCTTGTTCTCATCTCAGTTGTTAGAAACGCAGACTCACCCAGCCATGCTGGGGAAGTGGACGCTCAGCTCTTAACACTGTTGCACTGGATTCAGAAGGTTCTCGGTGACCCCAGCAAGGTTAGCATTAGTCCTACCTGCCTGCTCCTCTCCCACCTTCTCCCCACAGGTGACCCTGAGCACTCCGGGGTGGGGACAGGGCCGAGGTCTAGACCAAGGCGAGGCCCAGGGATCCAAGACTCGGAGGAAGGGGGCCCAGGGCTGGAGGCAGGCTGTGTTTCCAGAGTCTGGGGTGGACAGCAGCTCGCTCTCGCTAGTTGCTGGTGACCCAAGAAGCCCCGGCTTGGACAGCAGTGTGCCTGCCGGAGTACTTCCTGAAGAATGTGTCCGTGTCCATGCGTTCCCTGTGTCTCCGGTCTCTGGGTAGCCATGTCCCTGTGTCTGTGCACCTCTGGGAGAAGCTCTTCGGAGAGGGGATGTCTTTGCTTTCAACTTCTCTACCTTTGTTCTGCTTTCTGTATCTGAATAGTGTGCTAGTCTCCCAGACTCAGAGACATAGGGAGCCCTTGGAGTCCCCAGGTTAGTGTCACTTGTCTTTCCCACACTGGGGCTGGGGTTACCAGAGGCCCCAGTTCTCCTGACACCCATGGCCGGAATCTCATTCTAGACTGTACCACAGGACCTCTGTTCTGGAGTTAGGCCCCCTCGATGGCTGTACTGGGGACTCACACCCCATGATGTCTGTGTCGAGGGGGTTACACCCCCACAATAATGTACTGGCAGGTTATGGCCCGGTAACGTCTGTCAGGCAGCTCTACTTCCGGTGGGGTCTGGCCCCGACAGCCACACCTCCCGGATGTGCCCCCCTGGGAGTTACGGTGCTGTGATTACTGTAGCCGGGCCGCTACAGGGATATGCCGCCCGCCGTGAGAATCATCCTGGGGGGTTCCAACCCATGCTCACAGTTCCAAGCACGTGTGCCTCCGTGACCTCTCTTCTTTGTAGCCTTATCGCCTTTAGTTCGTACCAGGGAGATCTGCCCCCCATGCTGTGTGTTCCTGTGGCTTACGCGGCCGTGGTGTCTACCCAGGGAGGGGGTGCATACCCAGAATGCTTGCACCTGGGAACGAAACCTCTGTGCATATGCTATTGTTGTACCCCATGATAGCTGGACTAGGCCCCTCTTCCCCTGTCTTTTGGTGCAACAACACACCACTGAGCCGTAAACCCACAGTGTCTGTACCAGGATGACAGGATGATTGTGTCAGGGGGCATGCCCCCGTGGCAGCCTGGCCAGGCAGTTCGCCGCTGCATGTCTGCTGAGAACTTTAATTCCATGGTTGGTGCTGTGGCTTCACCTCAGTGCAGTGGCGACCAAGCTCAGACAGGGCCTTGGTGCTAGGGGACCTCCTTCCCAGACCGGCCGTACCGGGCATCGTGGTGGGGACCCCCTCTCTCCGGGTCTCAGCCACTGGAACTTTGTGATCACTGAGTGGAACCCCAGGCATGGTGTCAGTGGGGCCGGATGCCCATCGTGCCCCTTCAGCTTTCTTGCTTTTGCTTCTCAGCTGCTGTCTAAGACTCGTAGCCAGCTCTTGGGACGAAGGACATCTCCTGCACTTTGCCCTTTGTGCTCAGCCCCTGCCCCACTTCACAGTCCTGCCTGTTTTGTCTTAGCACCTCTGCTTACCTACCGCCCTCCGGTCTTAGGACCTCTGGCTGTCCCGGTTGAGACCCGAGATCGAGTTCCAGGCAGGAGCAGAGCCATCTTTGAGCCCTGCCCCTTCACATTCCCCGGCCCTGGCACTTCCTTGCAAATTCTCCTACCACTGTGGGCCAGCTGGGACCTGGCTCTAACCTAGACTCTCCCACCGGAGTCCATGGGACCCCTGCAGGGCCCCAGGGTATGTTCATCATCGCCCCCTGCCCCCTCTATGTCTGGGTGTGCTTTCAGAGCATTATTGAGGGACTTCTCATGTGCCAGCCACCTGCTCAGAGTGAAGTGTGAGCAGAGCTGGTGGGCACTGTTGTGGGTCCCCTAAAGCCCCCCGGGTGGGGGGTCCAGCATCGGGGCTGTGGCGTGAGAGCAGTGTATCCATAGTGAAAGCTTCATACAGGTGCCTGGCAGACTGCGGAGGGCACACCTGGTGGAGGAGCCCGAGGAGCAAAGGCCTGGAAGGCATTCAGCCAATCCCAGACACAGTCTTCCCTGTGCACAGGTGGCGGTCTCAGTCTGGAAGGCAGTTCTGAGCAAGCAGCTCCCGAAGCTACTAGGCCACTAGGGCAAGGGCAGAGAAGGTGTGGGTGGAATCTGAGGGTCCAGCACCCCCATTCCTGGCCACACCAGGGCCTCCCTGCAGTTTCCTTTTGGAGTGGGAAGGTGCCATGGGAATTGGGTAGGTTGAGGGTGGCCAGGCGGGGCAGCTCTGACTTGTCAAGAGCACGTCCTGGCGAGCCTGGACGGGTTGTGGCTTTGGCTTCGAGCCTCTGATACCTGGATTCTGTCTGCTGCGAACAAGTCTGTGCTCTGGGGCCTGTACTCAGCATGCGGGGTCTGGCCCACTGCTTCCTCCCTCCCTGCTGGGGAGAGAAGAGACAATGGGATGCCCGAGGGACTCCAGAGTCCCTGGCCGGCATGGGTCTGCTACCTTCTCACTGCTCCCTGTCTCTGTCTTGTTTTGTTTTGTCTGTGTGTCTCTGTGTCTTCTGACCCTGTTTCCCCATTCCTGTCCCCTTCCGGAGGCAAGTTGGAAACTCACAAACTGGGACAGAACAGCCCTGTACATCCTCTGGGCTCAGTGGCCCCCTGCCCTGCTACTCAGGTTTAGAGAATGACCTGAAGGCCTCTTGTGCTGTCTCCCTACAGTGTGACCATTGGGTTATCCTTGGGGTCACCGAGAAGAGGGGATCGGTGAGGAGCCTGGGTCGCCACAGGGCTCTGCAGGTCCGGTTGGTCATTGCACAGTCCAAAGTCGAGGAGGGTGGTGTGTCTGTGGAACCGGGCTCTGGATGGTCAGTGAGGATGAGCAGGGTCTGGGTGGTGAGTGGGGGCCAGGAGGTGGCACAGGTGGGCGATAGGGTCATCACTGGATACCAGCTAACTGGCTGTGCCCTTCTCTCCATCACAGGTGGATTGTCCTGGGCTGTGGCTGGCCGTGGTGCTAGAGCCCTGGATGGCCCCTGAGCCAGCCCCAGGGAAGACGATGGTGCCCCTTGTGCCCGCGCTCATGATGCTTGGTTTGGTGGCAGGTGCCCATGGTGACAGTAAGTCTGACCCCTCAAGCTGCACGTTCCTCCTAGCAGGATCCTAGGGTGGGGGACATGGGCAGCTACTATGAGAGGCAGAATTGTTAGACACCTTCCCAGACCTCCTACTATTAGAGAACCGCCCCCCCAAGAAGTACTCCAGCCCCATGCTTCCTAGGAGCATCCTGTGGAATCCCTTAAGGCACTGCAAGGTAGAGCATGGCTAAGTGTGACCCCGTTTTATGGAACGGGGGTGAGACATGTCCAGGATTCATGTGGTCATCGGGTGGCGTGCTTAGGCGTGTACTGTGTCTGCCACTGCAGATCTGTGCAGAAGACCCAGTGTGAGCCATGTCAGAATTGAGTGGGAATAGGGGGGTGGCACACGAGGAATGTATATAGGTGTGTGAATGGGGTGCCGGCTGAGTCCGCAGGTCCAAGGAATGGTCGGAAGCCAGAGCCACCATAGCCCTTTCCCTGGGCTGGACTCTTGGGGTTTACATGGGGGAACAGTGAGCCCCTCCTTCCCCTTCCCCACCATCCTTCCCCACTACCTTCCCCACCATCCACCATCCCCACCCCTTCCCCACCATCCTCCTTCCCCCAGCCCCTCAGCCTGGGGAATGGGGGGAAGATTGCACCTGGCCGGCAGGAAGCTGGGCTCTGTGTGTGTGTGTGTGTGCGTGTGCGTGTGCGTGTGTGTGTGTGTGTGTGTGTGTGGAGGGAAGTGGGATCGTCCCCTGCCCAAATCTAACTCCGAACTTTCATCCCTTTCCTGCCGCCCTTCCCCCTGCCTGGCACTACAAGACTGGCCGCAGCCCTCCCCGTCACCATGGTTACCACTGCTTGGTTACTGGAGGGAGGCGGAGCACAGGGCCGATTTAGCCAATCTGCACACTGACTGGGAGGGGTGAGGTCGGAGCCAAGGTCCCTGGGGGAAGGGGCTGTTCCCAGCCTGTCGGGAGCCCAGAGGTGGCCAAGGGCCAATGTGGGGGTCAGCCTGGGGGTTAGCGGGCCACAGGGCTTCCATCACCCCCCACTCCAAGTATCTGGGCATAGATCTCTCTCCTTGCCCCACCCAGGCCCTTTCTCCTAATGGCTCATTAATTATTCAGGACCAGGTCCCGGAGAGGGGGTGGGACCAGGGCACCCCGCCCTTTGTCCTCTGAGGAGGGGCCCTGGTGGGGCTAGTAGGGCCAGGGGAAGGGGAGGGCCTTCCTCCTGGGGGCGGAGGGAGGGGGTAGTGGAAGCTTTGAGGTGCAGGCCCTGGTGGGGGTGATCTCCAGGCCTGGCTGGGGCTGTTGGGGAGAGCTTGAGTCTGCAGAGGCAGGTTGGGGTCGAAGTCACTGGGTGTGACTCTGACGTTGGCAGGGAGGCAAAAGCTTGTCAACAGTCAGGTGTGGTCAGTAGCCCTTGGACACTGAAGTCCTGTCCTTGTTCCCCGACCTCACCCTGGACACTCTCATGGCCTTTGGACAAGAGCTTGAGGGCTGAGGGAGGAGCGCCCAGCTGGGCTTTCAGACAACACATCCTGGGAGACTAGCTGCCTTCCCCTCCTGCTGTAGACCGAACATGCCATAACGCGTCCCCTCATACCCCCAAACCTGTTCCTCTTTCTGTGTTCTCTCTCCTGGCCAATGGCATCACCACCCGCCCCAGCACCCAAGTCAGAACCCGGGGCCCCCTCCCTGTCTCATACCCCACATCTAATCCATCGCCAGCTTCTGTTGTTTCTCCCTTCTAAACATCTTTGGAATGCATCCACCTTCCCTTCCGCTGCCTTCACCCAAGCCACCCTCGCTCTTGTTTGGGCTTTCACACGCAACTGCCTCCCCATGGCTTCCCTGCCTCCATTCCCTCACAAGCCATTCTTCCAAAGTAAAAGTCTGGTTGAAAACGAAAGCCTGACTGTGTCACCCCTCAGTTTAAAATCCCTCATGGGTCGTCTGGGTGGCTCAGACGGTTGAGCGTCTGCCTTTGGCTCAGGTCATGAGCCCAGGGTCCTGGGATCGAGCCCTACATCGGGGTCCCTGCTCAACGGGGAGCCTGCTTCTCCCTCTCCCTGCCGCTCCCCCTGCTTATGCTCTCTCTTTCTCTGTCAAATAAATAAAATCTTTAAAATAAAATAAAATCTCTCACTCTCCTCCCCTGTTGCCTTCAGAATCAAGCCTAGGGGTCTCAGTGCTTCTCAAGGCCCTGCATTTTCCAGCCTCTACCAACCTCATCCTTCACTCTGCCCCCCTGCCGTGTAATCCCGCCATGCTAACTTCTCTGTCGCCCATGCGCTTCCCAGGCCTCTGTTCTTCTGATCCCTCTGCTTGGAACACTCTTCCTCATCCTCTTCCCTGACCAGTTCCTATACACTTCCTCCAGGAGTCTGGGTTATGTGCCACTTGGGGGGCAGAGTGGAAGAATACTTGGAGCAGAGTCCCAGAACCTCCATGCTGGTCCCTTGAGACCCAGAACCCTAAGACCAGGGTCTGGAAGGTAGGAATCAGCTGGAGATGCTGAAATAGGGTGAGTGGGGCTCTGCTCCCAGGCAGACAGCCATGGGAGAGGGGACTGGGCTGGGAGCTATGGGGACCTTGGCCCGGGTCTTAAGGACCTGCTAAATACACTTTTGGATCTGTACCCTTTCCACTGTGGCCAGGCTTAGGCTGGGCTTGGGAGACTTCTAGCCAGGGATGAGTGGGCAAACGTGGACAGAGCTGCTGCAAAAGGTAGGGCAGGCGCCCCAGAGAATTGACGACCGGAGCAGTGAAGCGCGGAGCGGACAAATGTGTTTCTATAGGCCTCTTAACGAGACAAATGAATGGGAGCGCTGGCCTCTGAGGGGAGCGGAGGGAAGGAGGGTGGAGAAGCAGCTGCCGAGAGTTAGCCCAGAGGCCCCAGCGTTAATGCCGAGTCAGCTCCAGTGGAGATCCAGGCACACGGGGTTGGGCAGTTCCCCGAGCCCAGGGCTTCGTGGTTTCTTAAGGGGAGCGGCTTGTGGGGCTGGAGGTGGTCCCAAGCAGGAAGAGGTTTCTGCTGCTCTAACGGGCGAGTCAGGTGCCAGGTGTCCACACAGGCCTGCCCTCGGACCCTGCCGTTCGAGTTACTCGAGCGTGTGCTCTGTCGGGGGGGTGGCACCAGCTCAGAGGTAGCGACCTAAGCACCTGGCTCGGGTGCCGGGAGGCTTCTTGGAAGAAGGGAACCCTGAAGGGTGACTGGATATTTGCTAATGGGGGGTGGTGCATAATGGGATGAGATTGGGTCGGGGGGACATTAATGGCCCTGGGCTTCTCCATGGAGCTCATGAGAGAGCTACAGTGAAAACCTTTTGTCCCCAGGCAGCATGGGACAGAGGCAGGGATGCAACACAGGTGATCAGGTTCGAGCAGGGGCCCTGGTTACGGCCCAGTGGCTTGGAATCATAAGGGCCCAGAGCATGATGCCCCACAGCTGGAGGGGTAGGGGTGAGGGTGGGGTGGGGGGCGGGGGCCTGCGTAGCTGAGGGTGTGTGTGTGTCATGTCATACCCCCGCCCTGCCAGCCTTATGGGTAGGCAGGGCCACCGGGTGGGTAGGACCTGGTGGCCTGCCTAGACTCTGCCCTCTGTGGCGCTTCCAGCAGATTGCTTTCTCTCTCTGGGCCTGTTTTCCTATTGCACAACGAGGGTAATCATTCCTACCTGGAAAGGTTAACTGAGGTCCCATGTTCAAAGCACCTGGCACTTAGTGTGTGGTCCCTCCGATCGAGGCCATGACCTGGGGCTCCCTGCGTGTCCCCTGGGAACCGAGGGGTGTCTCTGGGCGGACTCCCCTCTGGAGGGCACCAAGAGTGGTCGTAGGAGCTAGAGTTAATGAGTCCCCAGCTCATGAGGCGGTTCAGGGCCTGGGAATCCACCTCTCCAGGAGCTCCCTCCCCTGCCTCGCTGTCCCTCACTGCCTTGGGGCTGTGTGTCTGCTCTCTGCTTCTGTGTACGTATGTGTGTACGTGTGTGTATGTACTCCACAGGGAAGGCACAAAATAGCAGTCCGTCTCCCTGTGGAGGAGCCTCCAAAGTGGCCCAGTTTGGCTGTGAACAG
Organism: Neomonachus schauinslandi; assembly: GCF_002201575.2. Lineage (NCBI taxonomy): Eukaryota > Metazoa > Chordata > Mammalia > Carnivora > Phocidae > Neomonachus > Neomonachus schauinslandi. Next base: position 33,277,230 of record NC_058406.1, read on the forward strand.
CCCCCCCACCAGAGGTGTGCCCACCCTCTCCCCAAGCCAGCCCACTGGTTTCCTTTATGAGGCCACTCATTCCCACTGTGCATGGGCTCCGTGGCCGCTTGCATGGAGAGTGTCCCAGGGCATACCTCTGGGAGCCGCTGCCTGAAGAGCTGTGTGGCCCCCGACCTCCATGCAGCGAGGAAGGGGGGCCAGGGGGTTGCAGAAAGCCCCTCCTGGCACGTGGCCTCTGAAGTTCTTCAGACCCTCCCTGAACACCAGCTCGGGGTCAGCACCAGGCCGAGTGGTCAGGGTGCCTGGTGTTGACAGCAGTCAGTGTAGCTGTGATCAGTGCTGGAATGGGAACCCCAAGGGCAGCCGGACGCAGGGCAGGCTCCCACGGGGGGTGGGGTGCAGGAGAGGGGCAGGGCGCACACGAAGGCAAAGAGGCGCCCATCGGCCTGGCCTGTCAGGGCAAGTCCACCAGGGCCGAGCTGTGTGCCAAGTACAGTGCTTGGCCCATGGAAGGTGCTCCGTTTGGAAAGAGTCGAGAAGGGTGAGCCTAGAGAGGTTAGCAGGAGCACGTGTGGGGAGGGTAGCAGGGAGAGAGGAGTCAGCACCGAGTTTGTAGCTGGGGAGAGCCCTGGTCAGATTTGTGCTCCCCAAAAGTTGGCCTGGTGAACAAAAGGGGCAAGGGCTCAGTAGGGCTTTGGGACGAGGACGAGCTGGGCTTTGGCTGCAGTGCTGGGTGAGGGGACCCTGGGTGGGAGTCGGGGTGGGTTTGGGAAGCCGAAGCTGAGGCTGAGGCTGGAGGCAGGGGAAGGGCCTGTCCCCTGGCGCAGGGGGCTGGGGAGGCTCTGCCAGTTTGGCGGGTGGGTGGGCTGGGTGGCACACTGGCTCCTCTCCAGGCTCCAAGGGGGCTCTGCCTCCTCGGTGGCCCCAGGCCTTGGGCCCCCATCCAGCCTCCACACAGTACTCAGGCTTTTTCCCTTCTCGCTGCTTTCTCCTGACCTAGACCTGGCTCTCCTCCCCAGCTTCTGGTTCTTTGTTTGGCGGGGAGGCCCCGCCCCCCGGCGTGCTCTCCCGGCCATTCCGGTTCAGCAGGTTCCAGCCTCTGGTTTCTGCGGCTGACATGTTGAGGCAGGAGCCAAAGGAGCCCAGCACCCTGGGCTGCTTTCCCTGGTGGAACGGGCTTCCCCCTGGTGTGGAAGGGGCTGCAGTCTCCATCCTCCTCGGGCATCCCCTTGTCAGGTCCCTCCTTTATTTGTTCCACACCCCTGTGTGCCAGGAACTGGTCGGGCAACTGGGAGAGGGCAGGAAGTAAAGCAGGCATGGTGTCCGTTCTGCCCCGGGGTATTGTTCTAGGTGGGGAAGCAGCTGTGAGCCAAATACTCGCCCCAAACGTAGAAAAAGTAAAAACGTCACGCACGTACTATGTAACAAACTGTGAGCAGTGCTATGAGAGAGGCAGAGGGAGTTACCAGAGAGCTTAAAACCAGGAACTGAGCTAATGGAGTAGGGGACAATGACAGAGAGACCAAGGGAGGTTTTCTGAGGAAATGATGTTTAAGTTGGGATCAGGAAGGTAAAGAGGATGTCTAAGAGGTTTGTGGTGGCAGAAACAGCTTGTGCAAAGGCCCTGAGGCCACAGGGAACATTGCTTATCCAGGGGATGGGAAGCCAGGGCTGGTGGGGGCATGGGGGGCGCATGGTGGAGAGTGGCTGGGGTTAGACCTGGCAGGGCTCTGTCCACCATGAAATGAGTTGAAATTTTGTTTTGATAGCCGTGGGAGGCCGTCTCTGGGTTTTAATCAGAGGAGAGAGGCAGTTCACTCTGGCTGCTGAATAGACCAGAGTGGAGGGGGCAAGACTGGAGGCAGGGACACAGCTTGTTGGGCTGGTGGAGTGTCCAGTCAAGGGAAGGTGGTATCTGGACTAAGGTGGTGGCATTGCAGAAGGAGATCACAGGAGATCACAGAGCTGCTGGTGTGCAGGTCCTCGGGTGTGGGGGAGGGGTGCACACCCAGTGGAGCGTGAGTGGGCAGAATCCTATCCGAGAGGACCCATCTGAAAGGACCAGCAAACAGGGACAGGCTCTGCAGACCAACACAGACTGGGAGAGTCTGGAGCCTCCTTCAGAGTGTAGTCAGAGGAAATGTGAAGCAAACTGAAGCTTCTAGAACCTCTGTTATCCCCAGGCCACTCTGGCTCCCACCAAGGCTGCCCTGGCTCTTCTGGCCCAGTGGCCTCATCCCCTCTATTCCAAGAGCAGTCAGGTAGGGCCCGAGTTTCCATCCTCCATGGAGCCTTGGGTGCTGGTGCTGGAAGATGAGCTTAAGATTTAGAATGCCAGTCAAACCCTAGCTCTACCCCCATATCACTCTGTGAATTGTCCGTTACTTAGCCTTCTGAGCCACCATTGCTCCATCTCTCAAAGAGAAGACGCTAAGACGACCCACGTCATTGTTTCAAGACTAATAATATGAATGAGAGTCTGCACAGACCCTTGGGTCACTAGCACCATTTTGCAGATGAGAAAAGGGAGGCTCGGAGATGATGAATGACTTGCTTAAAAATTACATAAAGCGCCCCTTCCCCCCGGGCCCCAGAGTGCTCAGTAAGGTGGTCCCCTTCCTGCTCTCTGTACCTGCAGCTGTGACTGCTGACCCAGTGGTTCCCCAGCCCCTCCGCTCCTCAGGGACCGTGCCCATCTCCACTGGACCCTGGATCGGCACCCTCTTCCTTTCTGCTGCCTCCTTGCCATCAGCATGTAAATATTGTCTTTCATGTCTTAGGAAACCAAAAAAGAAACCAAGATGTAAACCTCCCTCGGCCCCTCATCCCCTCTAGGTGCCATCTTTTCTTCACAGCCAATGTCCTGTAAATGGTCACTGCACTCTTCCCTCTCCTTCCTCACTCCCCACTCACTCCTCCACCTTCTTTGGTCCGGCTCCCCCCAGCACGCCACAGGCCCTGTTCTTCACAAGGCCCCTCTGTTCTGCACCAGGTGTCTTGGAGTCAGACAGGCTTGAAGTCAAGTCTCAGATGTGCCACTCATTGGCTGTGTGACTTTGGGCAAGTGACTTGACCTCTCTGAGCCTGTAAACTGGGAATAACAATGATGAAGGACTAGATGAGATAAAATTCCCAGTGCAGAGTGGGTGCTTAGGGAGAGATTGTCATCATGGCACATACACGTTTCTGTGCCAGGGATCGGGTCAGGTCGGGGTGGGGCTCACCGGCGCTGAGCAGGTGGTCTGAAAGGTCATTTCTCACGGTATTAGCCTTCCTAGAGCTGTTCATTGGCCTGATTAATAGGAAATGGATCCTCTGTCAGGATTAACGAGGCATTGCTACGTCTTAATGAAAGCAGGTTTCTCTGGTCTTGTGGCCCCGGGAGGTGGGATTCATGGGGACAGGTGCTCCCAGTCAGCCCTGGTGTGTTGTACCGAGGTGATGTGGGCATGGCGGTACAGTGTCTGAGGCCCCTTCTTCCTTCCCCTCCCCCACCTCCCGGTGGCCACCCTGGGGAGATGTACAGGCTAGCTATATCAGAAGGCAATAACCCAGTCAGTGGGGGCGGGTGGGGGTGCACACTTAGAGGAAAGCATTCACCTGGGAAGACGTCCAGAGATACTTAAGAGGTGGAATGTCTAGGCCTTTTGGGACTGCTGGTATGTGGAGGCTGAGAGAGGAGAAGTCACGGTTTCTGGCTTGAGCTTAGGGGTAGATGGAGGTACCATCACCCAGATGGAGAGTAGTGGGGGAGGGACAAGTCTAGGAGAGACGGTGGGGCAGCTTTCCGCATGCCCTTGTCCTCGAGCTTGGAATTGATGGGGGGGAGGGGAGACAGAGTGTAGCAGTTAAAGCATGGACTCCAAACTCAGAACTCCTGGGTTCAAATCTCAGGTCTGCCACAAACCAGCTGTGTCATGTTGATAAATCCCTTAATCTCTCTGTGCCTTGATTTTCTTCTTTATAAGCACATGCAATTGTAGCACCCACTTCATATGCTATAGCTCTTTGAATAGTGCCTGGCACATAGTAAACACTTTCTAAGGGTTAGATGTCACTATTAGTATTTTCTTTCTTTTTCTTTTATTTATTTATTTTTTAAGATGTTACTTATTTATTTGACAGACATAGCAAGAGAGGGAACACAAGCCGGGAGAGTGGGAGAGGGAGAAGCAGGCTTCCTGCCAAGCAGGGAGCCCGATGCAGGGCTTGATCCCAGGAGCCTGGGATCGTGACCTGAGCCGAAGGCAGACACTTAATGACTGAGCCACCCAGGCACCCCTCTTTCTTTTTCTTTTAAAGATTTACTTATTTATTTTAGAGAGCGAGAGGGGAAGGAGGAGAGGAAGAGAGAGAGAGAGAGAATCTCAGACTCCATGCTGAGTGCAGAGCCTGATGTGGGGCTCGATCTCATGACCCTGAGATCATGACTTGAGCCGAAACCAAGAGTCAGACACTTGGCCGACTGTGCCACCCACATGCCCCTAATGTTTTGTGTATAGATCTTCTTGCCACCATGCTCCCATGCCTATCAGCTGTGGAGTGTTGGCCATCTCTGTAGGACTGTGCCATGGTGACTTGGTGTCTCCATTTCTCCAGGCAAACCTGTCTTCATTAAGGTCCCTGAGGACCAGACTGGGCTGTCAGGAGGAGTGGCCTCCTTCGTGTGCCAAGCCACAGGGGAGCCCAAGCCACGCATCACATGGATGAAGAAGGGGAAGAAAGTCAGCTCCCAGCGCTTTGAGGTATAATCTTGGGTAGGAATGGGCAGGCAGGGCTCCCGGTCAGCCTGTCCTCTTCCGGGGTCTGATCCTACATCCCTTCTCCTTCGTCTCCCTCCTCGGGGGCCTTTCGGAGGTGGGAGGATGTCTGACCCTGAGCCGGCTGTGAGCCTGTGTCTGTCCTCTGGCAGGTCATTGAGTTTGATGATGGGGCAGGGTCTGTGCTGCGGATCCAGCCGTTGCGCGTGCAGCGAGATGAAGCCATCTATGAGTGCACAGCCACCAACAGCCTGGGAGAGATCAACACCAGTGCCAAGCTCTCAGTTCTCGAAGGTACGTGCCGGGGAGCAACGTGACGTGGTGGGTGGGTAGACCGGCGTGTGGGAAGAGCCAGTCAGCCAGCCCTGCCCCTGCCATGGGCTGGTGTGTGTTTGGCAGAAAGGAGAACTGGCCATCTTGGAGTCGGCAAAGGTCAGGTGTGGACGGGGATGGTCACTGGATGTGGCCTGGACTGTGTAGCGTGTGCCTGGTGTCCTTGTATCCTCCTGCGGAGCCGTGGCATTGCTCGGGTAGGGTCTGAGGTCTGACTTGACGCGTGGGGCTGCGGTTGTCTATCGTCTGGGTGACGTGGCTTGTGGCAGCGGATCTGATTTTCCTGTGGAGCCTGGCGGGGGGCTCCAGAGAGGTGTGTTCCCTATAGCCCTTAGGAACAAGGGCCCTAGGCTGGGGGCTAGGACTGTGTGTGTGGATTTTAGTGTCTTCTCCCCTCCTGGCTCCTGCATTCATTCACAAATACTCCCTAATGCTGCTGTGAAGTCCAGAGCATCATCTGACCTGGGCCCTGCCCTCGAGACGGTCTCCAGTAAGTCTTATGGGGGCAGCTAGGGTTGCACAGAGGAGAGGGTACTGTTGTCTGAGCTGAGCCCGAAGGGTAAGTGGGAGTCGGGGTGGGGGCCTAGGCAGAAAGAACAGCAGCAGCATGTGCCAGGGCCCAGAAGCAGGAGAGAAGGGGGCTTTCAGGGAACTCTGAGTTGCTCAGTTCGGCTTGGGGGGTGGATGGAGTTTGAGGGCACAGAGAGATGGTGGGGTGATCTAGAGAGGCTGGAGGGCAGATCACACAGGACGTGGCTGAGAAATGAACTCTCCTGGGGGTGTAGGAAACCATGGGTGGGGGGGGTGACATGATCGGCCCCCAGCCACAGTGGATTCATCAGCCTGAATATGTCTGTGTGTATTTTCAAAATATAGCCTTGATTGTTGCCTTTTTTAAAAAAATTGCGGTAACAATACCTGTTCACTGTTGAAAATTTGAGAAGTATAAAATAGCACATAGGAAAAAGTAAAAATCACCTGTTATCTTGCCTCTACCAGTGACACTTGATTATTTCCTTAGGGTCCATTTTCTGGGCAGGCATTACATATGCAGTTAACCCTTGAACAGTGCAGGGGTTAGGTGTGCTAACCCCCCCCACCCCCCACCCAAGCAGTGGAAAATCTGCATAGAACTTTGACTCTCCCAAAACTTAACTACCAATAGCCTACTATCTACTGGAAGCCTTACCAATAACATAAAGTTGATCAGGGGCACCTAGGTAGCTCAGTCGTTTAAGCGTCTGCCTTCGGCTCAGGTCATGATTCCGGGGTCCTGGGATGGAGCCCCACGTTGGGCTCCCTGCTCAGCAGGGAGTCTGCTTCTCCCTCTGTTCCTTCCCCTGCTTGTGCTCCCTCTCCCCCCTGAGATAAATAAGTAAAATCTTCTAAAAAAAAATGTAAAGTTGATTAACACATATCTTGTGTATATATTATATACTGTATTTTTACGATAAAGTAAGCTAGAGAAGAGAAAATCTTATTAAGAAAATCATGAGAGAGGGGCACCTGGCTGGCTCAGTCAGGAGAGTATGTGACTCTTGACCTCAGGGTCGTGAGTTCAAGGTCCACCTTGAGTGTAGACATTAGTAAAAAAAAGTAAATTTTTAAAAAAGAAAATCATGAGAAAAAATAAATTTGTATAATACTATACTATAGTTAGCGAAAAAAGTTCACATATAAGTGGACCTGTGCAGTTCAAACCCGTGTTGTTCAAGGGTCGGTTGTGTAAGAAAAATGGGATCACATCCTGCCCAGTGATTTGCTTTTTTTTTTCCTCAAGATTTTGTTTTTAAGTAATCTCTACACCCAATAGGGGGCTCGAACTCACAACCCTGAGATCAAGAGTTGCATGCTCTACCGACTGAGCCAGCTGGGCGCCCCTCATTTGTAGACTGCTTTTCAAAATAACATACCATGAACATCTTCCTCACCATTAAATATTCTGTATCATTATTTTTAATGGCTGTAGGTATCACACGAGGTGCCTTAATTCATTTAGCCATTCCTTTATTGTTGGACACATATTGTTCCCATTTTCTTGCTTTTATAAATAAAGTGCTATGCACTTCTTTGCAGATAAGATGTGTTCACCTTCCTGATTATTTCCTTATTCTAGATTCATGGAAGTGGAATTGCTGGATCAAAGGACACATGAATTTTTAAGAGTTTCAGTATTTCCAGAAGATTGTGTCAGTTTACACTCCCACCAAGCAGGGCATGAGAGGGCCTCTTTTCTGCACATCCTCACCAGCAGTGGGAATTATCATTAAAAAAAATCTTTGCCAAGTTAATTGGCAAAAAATGGCATCTCAATTTAATTTGCATTTCTTTGATTACAAGAGCAGTTGAACATCTTTTCACATTGGCCATTTTTATGCTATGGCTTTATGTGTTTGCATGCATCCATTCAGTAACTCCCTTGCGCCTGTGTGTTTCCTTGTGTGTATGTGGCGGGGGTCCAGTTTAGAGGGACAGTGGTTAAGAGCAGGGACTCCAGACCCCTTCATCTCTTACCTTGTGACCTGGACAAGTAACTGTGCCTCTGAGCCTCATTTGCTCCATCTGTAAACAGGGAGGCAATGCCTACCACCCGAGCTGGTTTGGAGGATTGAATATGACATAAAGTAGTTCATGGGATTCCAGTGGGAACGGTAGCTCCTGCTGGGCGGGAAGCTGCCAGTACCTGGCTTCCGTGGCATCATCTAGGTGGTGCAGCCCCACTGTCCATTCCCACAGCGGGGGTGGGGACTGACCTGTGGAGCAGGGACCCAGAGGACAGGCCCTGGGCCAGGACCTCAGTTTCTGTCACCGTAACCAGGGACAAGTAGTTCAGTCCTGCCCTCCCTCCTGTTGGCGTCTGCACCAGCAGGGAGCCATCTGTCCTACCCTGGCATTTGGGAGATGGCTAAAGGGTCAGAACTGTGGCTTCTGCCCCAGAGGGCATTTGATCAGACTCTTGTTGAAGAAAGAGGACCTCCGTGCTAATGTTGAAAGAAAAGCACCCCTCCCCAGAATCCCTATGCCCCAGTTCCTTTGTGGGCACTCTCCTTCCCCCGCACTGCCCTAGGCAGCTTTATCTTTTATAGGATTGAGGAGGAGGAGGATGGTCTTTCAGGTCCTGAGGTGGGGGATTCAGACTTGGAGGGGACCCCTCCATCCTGAGGGGCATTCTTTTTCTTTTTTTTTTTTTTTAAAGATTTTATTTATTTATTTGACAGAGAGAGACACAGCGAGAGAGGGAACACAAGCAGGGGGAGTGGGAGAGGGAGAAGCAGGCTTCCCACCGAGCAGACAGCCCGATGCGGGGCTCGATCCCAGGACCCTGGGATCATGACCTGAGCCGAAGGCAGTCGCCTAACCGACTGAGCCACCCAGGCACCCCTCCTGAGGGGCATTCTTGAATGAAGGTTCCTCTAGCAGGGGCTAGGGGACGTTTGTGTTTCTAGGCTGTGGGAAGTGTCTGATGAGGTTGGGGTCAGTGTGGGGCAGGTCCCTGCCCTGCTGGTGCTCCCGCCCCCGGGGGGGGGGTCGGTGGGACTGTGGGCCTCAGGGAGCCCCTCCTCCTGAAACGCGGCACCCGGAAGACGAAATGCTGACTTACTGTGTTGGTCTGTGTAACCTTGACCAGGCTCCTGGCTCGGCAGAAAGGAGTGGAGTGGGAGGTCTCAAAGGTGCCAGGAGGCGGGGCCAGGAGGAAGCAGCCCAGACTGTGAGCATCCCCGCCCCTCCCTGCCCGCCCTGAATGGGGGCCGGGGGGGGGGGGGGGGGCGCGGGGGGCGGAGCAGGCTGAAAGGGTAGTCTGACTGGGGCTGTGGGCTGGAGCCAGAGGAGAGCCAAGCTGCTCCTGGGAGGCCTCCACAGGTTCTAAGGAGGCCTGGGGAGAGGATGAGACTGGTTTGAGGGCTGGGAATAAGAGTGAGTCCCTTCCGGGTGTCACACACCGCACGTACGCCCCAAAGCACGAAAGCACGGTCCGTGCACATGCTTACTGCACACTGGGCGTATCAAGGGAGTGGCTGAGGGCTGCCTGCGGCGACCCGGCTCAGGGGAGGAGTCGGTGTGCCCCCAAAAGGGAGCCCCGGCCTACAGCTGTGGTCCCGTGCCCCCTGCCCTGTGTGGTTCCGCACCAGGCCCAGCCTCCCCCACATGCAGTCCGGTGCAGCCTCGGGGAACTGCCAGGCTGCTTGGGGGCCCACCATTCCCTCGTCCCGGCCTTTGCCCCCGGCTCCCCCGACACCTGACTGCCACTCCCCGTGTGTCCACGTGTGGCCTGGTGTGGCCCCGCGGTGCTGCGCCTGCCGCCCCCCAGCCCCGGGGCTGGGGACCGGGTGGGGGTGCCCAGCATAAGCGGGCCAGGGCGAGCCGTCCGGGCTGTGACGCATGCGGGGCCCTGCCACCCAGTGTTCCTGTCTGAGTGGTAATTGAAGCCATTAGCGCACCAGCCTCTCCCTCGCCCGGTAATGGCAGGAAAAGCTCTTCTCACTCCGCACTCTTGAGGCAGCGGCTGAATCACTCCCCCTCCAACCCGCCCGCTGCCGCCACTGAGACAGAGAATCTGACATTTTCCCTCTCCAGGGAGGGGGAGGGGCGGCAGGCTTTGCTTCTTGGCCTTTCCCTCCAGGAGGTGGGAGGAGTGAGGGGCTTGGTGCTCCTTCTGGACCTTACGATCTGCCTGAGCCAGTGGGTTCCAGGCCAGGCAGGACAGTGGTCAGCGAAGCCCCAAAGGAGGCCAGACAGCAGGGATGTAGGCAGGGCCCTGGTGACTTGGGTAGGTTCTGGGAGGGCTACGGAAGGGGAGGGGGGAGGTGGAGGACCGCAGGGGGTGGGGGGGAGCCCAGGAGCAGGAAAGAGCTGTTTGTGACTCTGTCCTGGGGGGGGTCTGGCGCTGAGGGCCGGTGGCAGTGCTTGCCTTGTGATCATGGACACAGCGGCTAACACGCACCCCGTGTGCGCTGTGGGTGCCCCGCGTGCCCTGGGTAAGGCAGTGTGTGGTGTGTGCTGCGTGTACAGCAGGGGGTGTGCAGCAGATGTGTGTGTGTATGTGCACACGCACGCACGCACTCCCATCAAGCACCGTGGGGAGGTGTGGTATATACAGCAGGTGATGAACATCATGCAGTGTCTGTATGTGCGCACACGGGTGTGTATGTGGGGCGTGGTGTGGTGTGCATGGCAAGCAGCCTGAGCTGAATGTGTGGGGGTCAGTCTGACGCTTGGGGGCATGGTCAGAGAGGCTGTGTTGGGCTCATTGTCTTGGGGACCCATGGGTTCCCTGCCCAGAGCTGTTGGTCAGCGAGGCAGCTGGACAGACGAACGTGGGACAGAGTGGTCAGGCTGACCTGTTCTCAAGTACAGTGGCTCCCCAGCAGGTCCTCTGCAGCCAGGCCAGGAAGGAGGGTGCACAGATAGGGATCCTGCTCAGACCTTGGGAGCCCTCCACTTCCTCCCCTGCTCCTACCAAGGCCAGGCTCCCTTTCACCTGTTTCCACCCGGCCTCGATGTCTGCTGGGTGACTAGGACCGTACCATCCTTGGATGCCACATGGGCCCAGGAATCCAGGTGCCTACATGGAGTGTGTCTGGTCTTGCCTCCTTCGTGGCAGGCTCTGTGGGTGCCAACTGTTAGGCATGTGGGATAGAGACTGGGGTAGCAGGGCAATCAGTGCTGGGCCTGGACCCATGAATTCTGCAGTGGCTCCCACCCTGGCTGGCTTTGGGACCTGTGGGGTGATGAAGGACCTCTTGAGACACCCCCCACTCCTCACCCCCATACTCAGTCCCTTTGGAAACAGCCTCAGGGACAGGAGGACTGATAAGCAACATGTGACCCTGTCCTGAGATCCTGGGCTAGGCTGGACCTGGAGCAGAGTCAGTAAGGGAACTTGCTTTCAGGATGGGTGGGAGTTACCCAGGGAGTTAGCACTCCTTACTCTACCCCTCTCTCTGCCCCTGGCCCAGCTGGGGTTGGGGGCGTTTGGATAAAGGGCTACCACAGGCAGAGGATGACTTCCCAAGTGGCAGGCTCTGCCCTCTCCCTGTTGCCTACATAGGTGTCTGGGTAACAAGCTGGTTTTGCAGAAGCTGGGCCTGTCACCTCCCTGATTTGCAGCCACAGAAGGCCTAAAACCCAGACCAACTCCTGTCCCTCCCCTCTCAGCTGAGGCATGACCTACGTGCTTCTGGTCCAGTGACCAGTCTCTGTGACCTGTCCTTCCACCCCCATCATGACCACTGTAGCATTGGGGACCACACAGACATGAGGCTCGGCAACCATTTCCTGGAGAGTTCTGGGCCCTAGGCATGGGGCCGGGGGAGGTGTTAGGTAGGTGGGCACTGCCAAGAGGGCCTTGAAGTTCAGACTCTGGGTTTCTTGGTACCTAGAATCCCCCATTTTCTCTAGTTTTGATCCTTCTCCAAGGGCCCAGCTGGACTCCCTTCTGAATGGCCCTCCTGTGGTATAGGCAGTATGCTTGTGTTTTCTGTTAGCCAGACAGTAGGTACGTCCCCTGTGCCCAGCCTGCCCCCCCCCCCCCCCCCCCCCCCGGCTTTTCTTCTCCCCCCTTTTTGGGTTGCCCCCCCCCCCCCCCCCCCCCCCCCCCCCCCCCCCTCCATCGCAGGTACTTACTAGTCCCTAGTTTGTGCTTGGCCCCCTCGCTGACTCCCCTCTCCCCTAGCCTCATGACCACACAGTGGAGCCAGCAGCTCTGGGAACAGCTAACCAAGTTGGAGGTTTTAAATGCCCGTATGTGTGCACATTCTCTATCCTTGGTAGGTGCCTCCCTCTGGTTGCCGGGGAGAGAGGATTTTAATCAGAGGAATGATGCGATCAAATGTATGCTTCAGAAAGGTCCCTGAGGGTGCAGAGTGGGGTGGCAGGAGACCAGTAAGAGGTTGGGGCAGCCCTGCAGCCCAGGCAATAGGGCAGTGGCCCAAACCCAGGCAGCAGGCAGGGGAGGAAGCGGGGAATGGGTGGCAAGCGGTGGAGAGAGCTACCTGGCTACTGTGGGGCTGAGGAGGTGGGAGACTCTGGGTTATGGCTCTGGGGCCAGGTAGGTGGTGGTACCATTTTCTAAGTTTCAGGACCCGGTCTGAAGGGGCAGATTGATGAGTCCAGCTAGAAATCTGTTGTATCAGGCATGTGCGGGCATCCAGGGGGAGGTATCCAGGAGGCCTTGTTCAGATTCGCCTGGCACTCCAAGGGACATCTGGAAATGGAGTTTTGAAGGCTGAGAAATGGCACATCTCAGGGAGCCAGAGCCAAGAAGGGAGGAAGAGGGCCCGGATGGAGCCCCAGCTGGCTAGTACTTCATGTTGGGGGGCGGTGGGGGGGGTTTCCATAGGAATCTGGTGAGGAGGGACCTGAAAGGGAGGAGGGAAACCCAGAGGGAGGCTGTGGAAATGGAGAGAAGAGAGGTATGTAAAGGAGGAGGGAGTGGTCAGTGGGGCAGGGTGCTGTCAAGAGGGCAAACAAGATGGGCACTCAGAAGTGTCCTTTGGACTTAGCCCCGTGGAGTCGTGGTTGACCTTGATGAACTGGCCAGAAGCAGTAGGGGTGGCAGCTGGGTGACAGGGGTCTGAGGAGTGAGTGGGAGGCTGTCGGTGGTCTGGGGTGACTGGGCCTGAACCTGGGGCGGAGAGAAAATAGATAAAAAGAATCTTCCTGGAGTAGGGCCAAGAGGGGGGAACCCCAGGAGGAGAGTCCAGCCTGGGCCAGGTCCTGGACGCCAGAGTGTGGGTAGGGTGTACGGCTGGGGATAGCCCCACGGTTCACTTGGGGGGGGTGGTTGAGTAGAGCAGTATGAGGTGCCAGGGAAGCCCTGGGGGAGGGGGAGGCCATGGCTGCTCTCAGCTCTCACTGCCACTCTCGGGCTCTCGCTGCCGACAGGCCCCAAACAGCTCAGATTCAAAAACAAAACAGGCTTTTAAGATGCCAAGTTTGATGAAATCTGAGTGCTGGAAGAGGTGGGAGTTTTCTCTTAGAAAAAGCTGAAAATCGAGACTGAAAGCTGCGAAGGAAGATGGGCCCAAGGCTCCCTGGGCGCCCCCCCTTACTGCCTGGAAGCAGGGTGGGGGTGCTCTCTGGAGAGCAGGAGCCTCCAGGGCTGGGGAGGGCCTCCGAATTGATAGCTGGTGTCTTGGCCCCAACCCTGCTAAGGATGGAGCTGCCTCAGGGACGACGCTTGAGGTGGCCTTGGTTTCCCTAGAGTGCACAGGGGTTGGGGGAACCTGCAGCCCCACTACCCTTGTGCTTCCTTCATGCGTCTCTACACGTCTGCCGCTCCCATGTCTCTGGGTGCACGTGCCTCAGCATTCGCGTCTCCCTGACTGCATGTGTCCACATGTGTGCACTGCCTCTGGATCTGCTCGCAGGAGTCTGTTTCCACAGGTGCCTGTCACTGCAGGTGTCCCTCCACACACGCACGTACATTTCTATTTTTGCACCTGTCTCTTTCTCCATGTATCTCTCTGTGGGTCCCTGGCTGTGCATGTTTCTAGGTGTCTGTGTTCAGAGACAGGGTGAGGCCAGGCCCAACACTCAGGCACAGGGGAGGAGGTCAGGCTTACAGATGGTGCCACCCCAGGGAGCCTGTGGATGCGTGTGCCGGTGTGTGCCTGCGTGTGCACAGAGACGCCGTGAAGCTGGGTAAACACGGGTGAGAAGGTCGTGCTGACAGACGGTGCTGCCCGCCCCAGGACCCTGCAAGGCGCCTCCATCTGTCGGCTTCCCTGGTGCATCCCCCTCCCTCTGGCCCAGACTCAGCCTCAGGCATCCCAGGCTGAGCTGGACAAAGAAACCTGTGTGTGCTTTGTAGGGGCCTCACCAGCCTCCCTCCCCCCAGCCATCGCAGGCAGCCTAAGCTCATCCCCTGTCTGCCCCTACCCTAGCCTCATCTGTCAGGACCCCAAAATTTGCCTTCGCTTCAACCAGACTTACCTTCCTACTGGCCCCCCACCCTTCCATAGCCTTCACTGAGGCAGTTCCCCACCCCCCAAAGCTCTCCCTGCCTCCCATGCTCAAGGGTTTAGTACCTTTGCGTCTCTCTCCTCCTCCAGGAAGCCACCAAGATGGCAAGTGAGTCATGGAGTTGAAGCAGCTCCACCACCGCTGTGGGGCCTCAGCCAAGTTTCTGCCCCTCTCCCCTAGCCTTAGTCTCTCAACACCCTCCGCCCCCACACACGCACCCTGTCATCTTCCTCTGCCCGGTGGGGACAGCAGGGGAGGAGTTCAGATCTCCTGCTGCAGTATCTAAAGACCAGTGCAGTTTGAGGCAGGAGCCGTTAATGTGCACATGCGAACCCACCACAGGTACGCAGAGATGGGGGGGGGGGCAGGGCAGACCCTTGGGAATGTGTGTGCACTCTACCTGTGCATGCTGGCGGAATCCACACACAGCTGTAGAGACTTGGGCTCCCGGCTACCTCTAAAGTCCCTTAGAGGCCTCATGGGCTTCTCTTTCCCCCAAGGACCTCCTGCTCAGAGAATGGAGGGGCCTCCGCCCTGCAGGCACACACTGCGAATGCCCGGCTGAGGCTATGAGGCAGGTGTGGGGAGCCCCATCTACCCGGTTGCGGGGGAGGGGAGCGGAGAGTTGGGGAGTTGGAATGGGGGAGCAGGGTCCCGGGAGGGGGCGCGCCCGCTCCACCCAGGTGGGGGCCGGAGGGGCGGCAGCTGCTTGGACCAATCGCAGATGCGCGCCCGCTGGGACACGGGCACGCGCAGCCTTCCTCCGCGAGCCCGCCTCTCCGCCGTTGCCGTGGTTACCGGGTGGCCTGGAGGGGGAGGGGCCTTCCTTCCACCCGCAGCCCGCGGGACAGGCTTGGGGGGGACTCGATGAGCATACATTGGGGTGTGGGGATGTGGGTGTGTGCCCTCGGGTGGCCACATGTGGGGGACAGTCGGGTTTGTCCTGCCGCTTGTGCGCAGGGGGTTTCTGGGGAGCGGCTGAGCCCTGAAGCTGGGTGGAGGGTGTGGTATGGGGCAGGATGGTGGCACTGTTCCCCAGGGGCACCCCTCCCCTCCCGGGAGCCCACCCCCCCGGGGTCATCCCAGCCCCACCTCTCATTTAGCTGTGTGACCTTGGCCGGTTTTTAAGCCCCCCCAGTCACTCCTCTACCGCATAGGGTTTTTATGAGATTAAATCATTTTTTAAAGCGTTTTAACTCTCTACATGGAACATAGTAAATGCTCTGTAACCGTAACCTTCTATGCCTCCTATCTGGGCCTCGGTTTTCCTGATTGTTGATGGGTTTGCAGTGATCATGTGACGTCAGACTGAGGGATTTCCCCAGGTCCGTAGCCTCAGTGGTTGAGGCTATAGTGGTCCTGGCCCCTGTGGGTACTGGGGGTGTGCAGGGGATAAATGTGCCGGACTCGTGGATGGGTCAGTTTACACCAGCGTGCCCAGTGCCCAGCTTGGCCAGACACACAACGGACATCAGTAAGCAGCTGCTGACCTTGGCTACGTTTGAATGTACTGGAGGCCACCTGGGGAGCAGGGAAGGAAGAGACGGCAGCAGGTCACTCCTGAGGGGCCGGAGTCCTCCTGCGAGACACGCTTCCCCTGCTGGAGGTGCAGGACTGCAGCCTTCCGAGCTCTGCCTAGAAGCCTAGTTGGCACAAGGGACCAGCTTTTGGGTCCCGCTGTTTTATGGACAGCTCTTCACACATGCCGGTTTTAGGCTCTGGCGGCAGTGCCTGAGGCATGATCTGAGCCAAGGACGGAGCGATTGAGGGCGCGATAATTGAGGGAGGAAAATTAATTGTCCTTAATTTGGCGTAAATCCCCAAGACCTTCCCCGTGTTAGGAATTCAGAGTAGATTCCGGGACACTGGGCCGCAGGTGTTTGTACTTCTTCCCTTCTCCTTGATCTACCTTGCCGGTGGAGATGGGGGCCAGCTGACTCCTGGGCCGGGACTCTGGCAGACTGTGTCACCCCTGCGCCCCTCATTGCTCAGCAGGGCTGAGCAGGTGGGATTGAGGACTATCACCCTGGCTCACCAGGGTGGCTCTAACTGTCCTGAGTGTCCCCCAGCTGCTGAGGAGGGCAAAGAGGGTGGAGGGGGGCCCTAGGCCTTCCTGTTAAAGCAAGTAGCAGCAGGCCCAAAGGAAGCTGCTTCCTGCTTGGTATACCCCAAGTCCTGCTTCCTTGGCACTGTTTAACATTTTCCTATTAAAAATCAGAGCTGGTGGGGCACCTGGGTGGCTTAGGCGTTAAGTGTCCGCCTTCGGCTCAGGTCATGATCCCAGGGTCCTGGGATCGAGCCCCAAGTCGGGCTCCTTGCTCTGTGGGAAACCTGCTTCTCCCTCTCCTGTTCTCCCTGTTTGTGTTCCCTCTCTCTGTGTCAAATAAATAAATAAAATCTTTTTAAAAATAAATAAAAAACAGAGCTGGAAGGCAGGACACTGGGACCATATTTACAGCCAAGGAGATGCTGGGTTCACATCTGGGATTTATAAGGCTGCCGGTGGAGAAGTAAGCGTACTGCCAGCTGCTGGGAGAGGCTGGGGAGGCAAGGCCGTGCTCGGAGTCCTACCGCTCTCCAGCCCAAGACCCCGTCTCCTCGTGGGGCCACGGTCCCTTTGGGATGCCCCCGGCAGCTAGAGCCTTGGCAGAGCCCTCCCGGGATCTGGCAGCAGGTAGAGGGATGTTTTGCCCCTGCCTGTTGGGGCTCCTCTGGCTTCCTCTCCTGCCTGGCTCCCCAGTCAGTCCCCCCCGGGTCTCTGAGAGTCTATAGGGAGGATCAGCCCTGCCGGCCTTTACTTTCTAGAATCGCCTCTGAGGGTGCCATGTGCCTTTTCCCTGGTACAGGAGTCCAGCCTCAGCTAGTGTCCCCACACGCCCATCTTATGCTGGGCCCAAGGGAGGAAGATCCAGGTGATGCTGTCTCCTGGTCTCTGCCACCGCGGAGCCTTGCTCCCCCACTGCAAGACTGACGGTGTTCCCCATCCTCCACTGGGCGTGTCTAGCATCCACACTGACGGAGAGGCTCTGCCGAGTTCCCAAACACGCTCTGTGGTTTGCTCCTGGTGGGCAGACCCCACTAGCCCCAGGCCCTAGTCTCGGGTACCGGACTGCCCTGGTGGCTCAGCCAGTGCTCATTATAATGGTAATGTCAGCTAATACTCATTTGTGCGGATTCTCTGTCACACTCTCCAGCACATGTGCATCATTAGATGTGGTCCTCGCGATGGCTTTACGAGGTGGGCACTGGAACCCAGTTTACAGTGAATGGAGGCATGGAGAGGATGAGTAATGCACGCACAGGTCACAGAGCTAGTTAGTGGTGGAGGTAGAAGCCCCACTCGCCTGCACTAGTCCAGAGCCTGTGCTCCCAGACCCTCGTGCTTCCGTGGGTGCAGAGCGGCCAGCCTCGCTCCCCCAGTCTCGGGCTCTGTGCCGGAGTCTCTGTGCAGTGGGAGTGGGCGTGTGCTGATGTCTGTTGCTCCCATGGAACTGACTTGCGTGACTGCCAACCCCCAGCAAGGTGGGAAAGGGCAGCCAGGGAGTTTTGTCTCCCTTCATCAAATTTTGGTGTCATCATAGAGCTTTTTCATGCTCCAACATGGTCCCCAGGCCTGACTGTGGCCCCCAGTGAGTGAGGGAAGAGGGTCAGGGTCAAGACTGGAGTAGAGAATGGGTCAGGGTCAGGACCAGGGGTTGTGGGGGTGTGGTCACTGGTAGGGCAGGGGGTACCCAGAGTCAGGTCCAGAATCCAGGCTGTGATGTGGGGTTCTGCTGTGCTGTGGAGCTAAGGGCCAAATGCAAACAGTGGAGGGGACACTGCATGTGCAGAAAAGGGAATGGGGACTAGACAGCACAGGGGGCCTTTGGGCTCAGTTGTGGCCCTGGGTGCTGCCATATGAGCCGTGGGCTGCCCCACAGCCCAGCATCTGTGTAGCACTTTCTGCTGTGGCCAGCAGAGCATCAATCCTTGTTTTTCCCAGGGCCCGGAGAGATAAGTGCTGACGTCTCCAGTCTGAGGCATTGTTTCTCAGACCTGGGAACTCCCTGACAGGGCAGGGGATGCTCCACTGCCGACTGTCTCCCTCCCCCTGCGGCCCTGCAAAGGGCAGGCCTGGGTAGTGGGACTCAGGAGTCTGGTTCCCCACATGGAGCAGAAGTCAGAAATTGGGAGACAAGGGGCCTTGAGGGTCCCAGCCAACCGGGGAGTCAGGAGCCACTGCCCCTGGCGGAGGGTTCTAGCGGGCAGGCAGTGCTGGCCCTAACTTTCACTTCTGTTTTTCGTCTGCAGAGGAACTGCTGCCCCCCGGGTTCCCCTCCATCGACATGGGGCCTCAGCTGAAGGTGGTGGAGAAGGCACGCACAGCCACCATGCTGTGCGCCGCAGGCGGGAATCCAGACCCCGAGATCTCTTGGTTCAAGGACTTCCTCCCTGTGGACCCTGCCACGAGCAATGGTCGCATCAAGCAGCTCCGTTCAGGTGAGCAGAGGGCGAGGGTCAAGGGGCCGCACAGACTTCAGGAAAGGTGTCCACCTGGCACCCAGCACAGCCTTCCCTCTCGGGCCTGGGAGCCACAGGAGGCCTCGGCCTGGCGCCGACCCTCCGGGCTGAGCAGAGGGCGTCCAGTGGGCAGGTCAGATCTTGGTACAGGCCCCCCCAGCCCAGGGAAGAGAGCTTGACAGCAAGAGCTCGTTGTCAGTGATTCTTTTCCCTTCCTGGGATCGACACAGTCTAGACTTCGGTCCAGCCCGGCTCCTTGCAGCATGAGTAGTGTGCCCGGCATGGCGTTGGGCTCTGCAGAGGTGCTCTGTGGGTGTTCATCCTCCATCTTGCCTGGAGTCTGGCCTACATGATGCTCCTCGTTACTTCTCCAGACAGCAGGGCTTAGCCAGGAAAAGAGGCCAAAGATGCCTGAGTCATCAGGCTTCAAAAGGCTGAACCTCAGGAGCTTAGAGCCAGGAGGACTTGCTGCCATCCCTTGGCCACCAGGGCTACCTGTCTCCTCTGGATATCTCAGTCGAGCCAGCTCGGAGCCCTGGCAGCAAGGATGCCGTCATGACCAGGCAAGAGGTGTCGCCCCATTGATCGATCCGCCTCCGAGGCTCCCGCCAGGATAATTGATTCAGTTTTTGTGGGAACGGTGCAGGCGGGAAAGGAGGCTCAGCATCAGCTCAGCATCAGCTTAGCTGCATTCTGCATTTGCCTCCGGCAAAGCCTGGACCGAGAGACCTTGGTCCAGAAACTCTGCTGCTAGCTGCGGGGTGGTGGGCTCAGGCAAGATGGCCAGAACCAGCCAGAGCCCCTGCTGCCTGTCAGCTGTGAGGTCAGCACTGCAAAGGAGGACGTGACTCTGCCCCTTTTGGGGCCCTACAGGCCTAGAGGTGCCCCTGCCACTCCCTGGGTTGCCAGCCCCTCCCCACTGCCTCCCACCAGGGAGATGCCCCAGCAGCGCCCGGTGTGGGGGGAGGGAGAGATGAGCTGCCCAGCAGGGGCAGGATTCAGGCCCGAGCCATGGCCACCTGAGACAGCCTACAAAGTGTGAGCTCATTTAATTTAATTAAAACTCAACAAGATGGAGGCAGCTGTAAGGCAGTTAATTAAAACAGCCATAATCAAGGCAGGAAATGGTCCGGCGGCATTTGCAGCCACTGCCCAGCACTGCCCAGCGGCCGGCCTGGTTCGGCTCCTCTGCATTTCCCCACAGTCCCTCCAGGCAGGCTCCCCGAACAGCCAGGTGGTCCTCCCCGCGGGCCTGGCCTCCGCCCCAGCACGGCCCCGGCTGTCTGTGGCAGCAGTTCTGGGAAGGCTCACTGTCTCGCGCGCTCGGTCATCAAGTATTTATGCAGTGCTTCCTGTGTGCCAGGCCCCATGCCACCCGTTCACTGCCCATTACTTCGCCGGCTGCTCCTCCCTGGCTTTCCCCTCACGCCTGTCTTCCCTGAGGCCTCCTCATCCTCCGCTCCTTCGGCCAGCCAGGAGCCCCCGTCCCCGGCACTTGCTCCATGGACCGGGCCTTCCCCCCAGGCCAGCTCACCCCCTCCTGTAGCTTCAGGTACCCGCTCCACACCCGCACGCCTCGCTCTGTCTCCCAACACCCCACAGCTTGCCCGAGCTTTAGACTAAAAAAATCTAGCAGCCTTCTGAGTGTCACCCTGACCTGCCGGGAGTGGTGACTTCCTTCCCAAACAGCCGTGGCCTTCTCCCGCTGACCACCTCTCGGGGACACACCCCGACTCCTGCTCCAATAAGGAGGCATCACGTCCTTTTGTCACCCACACGGCTCTCACGCTGGACCCCCTTGGTCCTTCCACTGCCTTGGCTGTATCCCAGTCCCCAAGCCCTGCGCTCCCCGCCTCCAGGCTCTCCCCAGGAATCCAGCTGCCCACCTGGCCAGGCACCTGCTCCTGAACGAGGCGCACAGAACCCTCCTGATCTTCCCAACTCAGGTCGCCAGCTTTACCTCCTCGGGTCTCAGCTACACCACTTACTAGCTCTGTGGCCTCATGAAGTTCTTTAACTTCTTTGAGCTTCTGTTCTCTCACCTTTAAAAAGGATTAAGCGAGA
Source organism: Neomonachus schauinslandi (assembly GCF_002201575.2). Lineage (NCBI taxonomy): Eukaryota > Metazoa > Chordata > Mammalia > Carnivora > Phocidae > Neomonachus > Neomonachus schauinslandi. The sequence goes on from NC_058406.1 coordinate 33,297,842, forward strand.
CAACAGCAGTCGAAGCTTTAGTTCGCTGCCTGGCATATGGGGGAGGGCTCTGGCCTCCCCTCACTTGCACGGAGCCACCCTGACCCCATCCTTGCCGTCTGCTCTAATTCACCAAATCAGGAAGCCTCTCCCTTCTGTGCCTAAGTAAGGCCTACTCCTTCAAGACACACCCCACTCCGTGTTGTTACCGCCTGGCTCCAGCTCTGCTCACTTAGGCTAGGCACTCCTTGCAGGGAGGGCATGGGTCTGGCTCCCCTCTGCAAGGTTTCCCTCACCTCCCAGCGCAAGCCCAGCTATAGCACAGGTATCTGGTGAACGAGACCTTCAGGCCCTGTCCCTGCAGACAAATGTCCATTCCCCCTGCTTCTTAGGTCTAAGGAAGACCTTGTTTGACCTTTGCTGCCACGTGGAAGCTGTAACCTGAGGCTTGTGGACCCAGGGTCCAGTTCCTGGGATGGCACCTGAGGGGACTTAATCATCCTGCCTCTGTAGTAACAGACAGGACTGTCTCCCCGCACCGTTCCTGCCTGGCCCTGGCGCCAGGCCCTTGACTCCAGGAGCTGCTGGCCCTGTCTATTACCATGTAAAAGGGTGCTGGGGCTGGTCCCCGCACATTTGACAGGGACTTCCCTTCGTGGAGGGGAATCAGGCCTCCAAGTACCCGGCTGGTTACAGGGACCTTCACAGTTTACGCATCGCCGACGGATCACAAAGTATTTCCCTGCCTTTTGTTGCACTCGATTCTCCTGCAGCCCTGAGAAGTAGGACAGGCTGTGATTATCATGCCCACTTTACAGCTGAATTAAGGGAGTCCCCTGGGGTCACACGTGGCGATCCAGGGCCAGGGAGCTCCCCTGTGCAGTCACCGGAGGCCTTCTGGCGTCACAAATGCCGAACCTGGGGCCTGGGGAATGGTTGGACCCTGTGAGCACTGCAGATTCCGCAGTCCCATCCTCTCCAGATCTCACACCCTCCCTGAGCCGTCCCCAGAACCTGTGAGGCACCTGCAGGCTGAGCTGCAGCCCGTGGCACGGGGCATGGCCCCCGGAACAGGAGCTGGGGTGGGGGCACCGCTAGTGTGGGCCTGAGCTCTGCTCCACAGGCGTTTTCCTCACTAAAGTGACGTGATGTGCTGCCACAAGAGCCTCCTGGGAATTTGAACTTGAAGCCCAGGGTGGGTGTAGGAGGAACGGAGACAAACTCAGGGAGAGCGGAAATCAAGTCAGGAGCAGACGGTGTCACTGGGGCAGCAAGCAGAGGCTGATCTCCAAGTGGGGCTCAGAGCCACTTCCGGGTCCTGAAAGGAGCTGGTGGCCCACACGCTCTGCCAAGCCTGGACAGGGCGCCGAGGAGACCTCCCTTGCTCCGCTCGTCCCCTTGGCCTGAATGTGCACGCCGCCATCCCATCACCGTTGAGGACAACCTGATCCACCACATCCACGTGCTCACCCGGAGCACAGTCTCCTTGCACATCCTCTGACACCTGAGCTGAGACTACAGGGCCTGAGCAGAGATGGCAGCATCTGGCTGCGGGAGAGGGCCCACTGGCCCTGGCAGATGGGACCCAGAGCCAGGCGCAGAGCAGACTCCAGGGTGGGCCTGAGGGCTGCTGTCCCCTACCCTGCTGGCTGGCCCAGCTCTGACCGGCAGAGCCTGTCCCCCCACTCGCCCCACCCCTCCACTGGGTCTGCAGGGTCATGATTTATTTTCCTTTGGCCTGAGCACACTGGCACCTCTCAGGAGAGCGCTGACTCCTGGGGCCGTCCAGTCTCCCACGCCCACCCTGTAAAATGGTAACGCAAATTCTTCTTTCAGTTTGGTGGAGAAATGACTCTTCTGAGAGGTCCAGAGACTTGTCACACAGCAGGTTAGGTTCTGGGAGAGCAGAGGCCAGAAGCCTGGACCGTTTACACTGCCACCCCCTCCCAGGCCGGGCCTACCCTGTAGAAGTAGATCAGCGGTTGTTGACTTTTTGGTTCCAGGACCTCTGATTGTAAATATTAGAGGACCTCAGAGAGCTTTTGTTTGTGTAGGTTTTATCCATCAAAATTTACCATATTAGGTGTTAAGAAAAGGTTTTAAATATTTAAATGTTAAAATAATTTAAAAACCTATTACATGTTAAATAAGTTTTTTTTAATGAAAAATAATTGTATTCTAAAACAAAAACATTTCGTGAGAAGAGTGGCATTGTTTTACATTTTCACAAATCTCTTTAATTGGGGGCTTGATAGAAGACCGCTGGATTCTCTTGTCTGCTTCTGCATTTGGTCTATTGCAATATCACACTTCACGGAGCTCCTGGAAAACTCCACTGTATATTCATGAGAGAGCAAGAGTGGAAAAGGCAAATAACTTCTTAGTGTCGTGAAAATAGTTTTCACCTTGTGGACCTTCTGAAAGGGTCTCGGGGACACTCACAGTCCCAGGACCATGCCTGGGGGATCACTGTGATGATGGTTCTTCCCAGACTCTCTGCAGCCCCTCCACACCCAGCCCAGCTCCCAGCAACTGCCTTTGCCCCCCCTCCAGCCTCTGTGTCTACAGGAGGCAGCCTAATCCGGTGGGAAGCCTGTGCAGCAGGCCTGGTTAGTTCCTGCCACGGCACTTATAGGCCACGTGACCTTGGGTTTGGGGAAGCCACTTACTATTCCTCAGTTTGTTTCATCATTCCTATGTGGACATGGGTACTTCCTCCTAGGCAGGTGTCATCAAGTTCAATGAGAGAGTGATCAGTGTTTGTCCCTTGGCACACTTCCCTCCCCAGCAATGGGCAGAGTGGGGAGAGGGGCAGGGTGGACAGCATTGGGCCCAGGCCCACCCACGGGCTCCTCACTTTTCTGGATGAGGCTGTAGTAGATGGGGCTTGAGCACAGCCTCAGAGGAGGCCGCTGTTCAGACCTCATAGCAGCCCTGCATGGGGCATTTGGAGAGTATGCGTCTGGCCCTCTGGGCTTGAAGCACTGAACAGGCAAGGGGGAGGCCTTGGCTTCTGGCTCTTGCCAGTCTGGTTGTGGGGAAGCTCAAAGGTCATTCACTTTTTATCTGGGTTGAGTGGGCTCTACAGGGCATCCGCCACTGGGTTGTAAGCTCACCCCAAGTCCCACGGCAGGGCTGGGCTGGTGTGTCTGCATGAGGGAGACCTGGCCTGGTGGTGGCCTACGGCAAGCCCTCCCTTTAGCCCTTTCTGTGTGCTTAACCTCCTTGGTTGGTTTTGGTAAGTGCTTTGTTTTGAAATCTTGCCCACCTGGGACATTTGGGTGCCCCTAAGGAGTGGGGTTGCTCCCTCTTTTATTGACTTTCTCCTCATTGGCTTCAGCCAGCTGGGTCTGCAGGAGCCCCGACTCTACCTTCCTGATTCCCATCACCTCCGGCCCCATGACCCCAGCCCCAATCCCCACCCCTGCCCGCCTCAGAACAGTGCCTTTGACCTGGGGGACCCCGCTTCACCCACGCTCGGCCTGGCTCAGCCTGGCCCTTGTGCACTTATCACCTGCGTCGGCCTAACTCAGGCCTTGATTTCTCCGTGTATTTAAGGCCCTTTCTCATGTTTTATTTTATCTGATTTGGCTTTTTGTGGCTTTCCTTCCTTTTGTACTAATGCTTCTCTCTGATCTTATTTGCATTCAAATTACCTCGCCAGGTGGTTCACCAATCAGAGGTAAGAATGCTGTCCGTGCATCTCGCCACGCCACACGCCACTGCCGTCACCACCACTCCATCCCGTCCAGTCCGTCACCTCCCCCATCCCCATCCTGACCTCTCCAGCCTCCTCATCTCCAGCTCCGGTCCCCTCAGCACCACCGGCCACCACACACCTTCACTCTCGGTCATTCCCTCCTGTGGACTCATCCATTGCAAGTCTGGACTGTAGAAATACTCAGCTGAGCCCTGCCGTGGGGATGGCAAGCCCTACGTCCCGGGCCTTCCAGGCCAATCCCACAGAAGGGAGCCTGTCAGCTCCCACAGGGAAGCCGAGTGCTGAGCCCCAAGCCTGGCCACAGATGTGGAGAGTCTTCCCAGGAGGTGGGGCAGCATGACCAGGCCTCGCCTTTCCTCCTCAGAAGCTCCTTTTTTCTTGGGTCCCTCAGTGATTGCTTGACTTCCCTTAACATCCTGGCCCTAGAGCAGGGTGAGGACCATCCTGTAAATCCCCGTAGCCCAGTACATGCGAGGAAGAGCACCCAGGGAAGACTTTAGGTGCTGCAGTGACATGGGGACCTGCCGAGCCTGGCTGCTTTCGTGCCCCAGAGCCCTGTGGCCTGGCTTGGGCTTCAGAAATCACATTCTGGACTCAAAGATCCGGGTGCAAGTTTGACTCACCTGGGTGGCCTTCAGAGAGGCGATCCACCTCGCAGAAGTCTGCTTCCTGCTCTTTAAATCGGGGCCAGGGCCCACCTCACGACTCATGAGGTTTAGAGGAAGGGACGGGGGTCTGGGCCGTGTCTGGCTTGGAGCAGGCCCACTGGAAAATGGTTGCTTCTGGACTGATTGTATTCACATCATTTCTTCACACCTCCCTCAGCGTCCTTGGGCACATCTAGATCCTCGTTCCAGGACCAGGGTGGTCTCAGGTCAGAAGCCAGGGCTGAGAGAAGCCACTGCTTCCCTGTGGGGCATCTGGTCCGCTACCTTCCGAGGCCAAGACTCGCCCTCCAGACCCCCCCCCCCATCCTGTCCGCCTGCACTAGCTCTTGATGCCCCTGCCACTGGGTCTTGGTGTTGGTTCCAGATGGGGTTTCTGTGTGCATCCAGGTTCAGGGGCTGTGTTGGGTCCCTGGCCAGGTCTAGCTCTCCGTACAAGGGAACCTCCTCCCCTGGCAGGGGTCTCACCCAGCCACTACTTCTTGTCCCTGCCGTTGGCACCAGCCACCAGGTCTCCCCTCCCTCCCCAGCTGAGCTGACCTAGTGCAGCACCCCCCGCCCCCAGCCGGGAGCCTGACCCCACCTGCTTGAAGGAATATTTTCTGTAACAGCATCCATCCATCCCATACACATGACCTGTTGGGTGCCCATCAGGGCTGTTCTTGCAGGAGATGGGTATTTGGCATTGCTCCCTGATGTCCAGTGGGGAGGGCTGAAGGCAGGACCATGGAGCAGGCCAGCCCTTTGTCCTGCATCAGGGTTAAGCCTTGGCAGGTGCTTCTCCCACTTCCAGCCCCCAGCGTGTTCAGGGCCCCTCCTGCTGCCCTGGGTCTGGGTATGGAAGAGGGGTGTCAGGCAGTGAAGGGGCTGCAGCTGGGACCCATGGTGGTCCTCCCCTGGGGCCTGGGCCATGAGAGTGTGACCTGGAACTCCTCCTGTGGCTCTTATCCAGGCCGCTCAGGTGGGGTTCGGCAGGTTCTGTCTATGTCTTTTGTGGGTGTGGTGACCGTCAGCCAGCCTGAGGCCTGGGAAGGGGCTGTTCTGTGCAGGTGGCGGTTTTCTGTCAGGCCGTGTGCTGTGGGGTTATTAAGTGTCCATTGGACTGTCCTGTGTGGGTTTGATTGTCTGTCGGCTTGTTCCAGGGAGGGGGTGTTGCCTGTGGCTCGGGGTGTTACTGTCACAGATGGCTTGCCTGGGGTGCTCTCAAGAACGGTGTTTTCAAGTGTTTATTGCCAGAGCTGGGGGGTGGCCACGTTGAGTGGTTTCACCCCCCACCTCCTGCTGCCTTGGACTCCCCTACCTGGACCTGCCAGAACTGGGCCTCTGTGAGGGTCCTTTTCAGCTGCCTCCCCCCCAGTCCTGGCTCCTGTCTGTCCGTCTGCGGCCGGAGCAGCCCCTCCAGGCACTGGCCCGAGTGGGAGCTACAGCCTCCATTAGCCTCCTGAATTATGCAGCAGCCGCGGTGGGTCGAAGCACTTTAGCGGGACCAGGCTGAGGAGAGGAGCCGGAATGGGTGGGGCCGGCGGGGTGGGGGCCGGGTGGGAGGAGAGGATGGGTGCTGTGAGCAGAGGCTGCCAGGCACCAGGCCCCCAGAGCAAACCCCTTCCTTCCTGTGGAGTTCTGGTGGGCGGCAGACTCCCAGGCGCTTGCCCGATGAGGGCCACTGCATGCTTGCAGCTAACTCCCAGGCCAGCAGGGATCCAGGCTGCTCCCACCCACGCCTGGTTCCACGTGGCCTGGCAGGGCTGGTAGGTCTGGGAGCACTCATGGGCATGCTCACTGGCAAATGGGCTCCAGGATTGGAGTCCAGGACTGGGCACTCCATGGAGCTGGGGGATGGGATGGAGCCCGCGGCCCAGCCGGCAAGCTCTGCTAGGCTGCAGGGTTAAGACAAGCGGGATTGTGCTGCAGAGTACAACGCTTGCTTCCAGCCACGAGGCCAGGGGGCTCATCAGGGAGAGCTTCCTGGAGGCAACACTGGTGCCCAGGTGTGGCCCCGATATCTTCAACATCTGGTCAACACAAACCCAAATGCCATCAAGACTCCTCCCCACGATCCAGGCCTGACTGTCGCTATGTCCCCGCAGGTGCCTTACAGATTGAGAGCAGCGAGGAGTCGGACCAAGGCAAGTACGAGTGTGTGGCGACCAACTCTGCAGGCACTCGCTACTCGGCCCCCGCCAACCTGTATGTGCGAGGTAAGGATGTGGGCAGTGCCTAGCCCTGTCTCCACGGAGCTGAACTGGCCCTGCTGGGCACGCTGTCTGGAGCCCTTGGTGTGGGCAGTGGGGGCTGCCCTCGGCCCAGGTTCTCCTTTCCCTGCCTCTTTCTGCCGCAGCAAGAACAACCGCAGCAGCTCCCACTGGGCAGACTCCCGGTGTCCGCCGCCACTTTGCCTTCCTTCCCTGCAGGCTCTTTGGGACGCAGCCACTCTTGGGAGCATTTGTATCTCTTGTAGGTCCTGCCACATGTGCCCAGAGCCCCACGGGAGTCTAGAGCCTTCCAAGCAGACTTTTCACTGTGTGCGTGTATGTGTGCGTACGTGCGCACAAGCAGGCACACTCATTTGGGTGTAAACGCGGGCATACGTCCCTGGTAGTCCTCGAGTCTGTCCTGCCCGCCCCAGCAGGGAGGGCTCCAGGCCAGGTGAGCCTGCCCTCTGGCCAGGTCTGCCCAGGGCCTTCCTGGAGGAGGAGCTAGCTGTGCTTTGTCACCAGTCAGGACCCTTGTAGAGAAGGTCAGTCTGAGGCAGCTGTGAGCCCCTGTAGGTGAGCTTACCTACTGTGTTTCAGGTGTTCCTTGCTGAGACTTGGTGGACCGTGCATCTTCACAAGTCCAGGGACCCAGCAGAGAGGGCCTGGGGACTGATTTGGAGTGTCCAGTGTCTGCTAGGCTCACAGCCCAGGGGTGACCAAAGCTGGCCACCTGCTCCTTCCTGAGAACATGCACAGTGCCCAGGAGGGGCCCTAGGAGCCCCTCCTACCCCCACACCCCCTCACTTAGCCCTCCTCCACAGACGGGCATCGTTACAAGTGAAACTATCTCCACTCGGGGGATTTGAAAAGGAAAGTGGACACGGCTTCCTTGCAGCGATGACTTCATCACGCTAAGTGCTGAGTGTAGCTTCTCCAGGGGGTCGTCTGCCTGTCCGCCCAGGCAGTGTCAGCGGCCTGTCCCACTCTTTAGGGCCAGCCACATGGTCAGACAAGGCACAGAGAATTAAGCCATCAACCATGTAGTTACTGAGGAGCTGCTCCATATCGGGGCAAAGGTTCCCAAGAGGCCAAGGCTGCCAGCCCATCGGGTGACGGGCAGATTGTGTCTCAGAGACCATGGATGACACTTCATTGGAGTTGGGGGTGTGGGGTGGGAGGTCCCCACTGGCCCCCTTGTCAGGTGTCCTGCCCACCAAGTGCTTGCCTCAGTGGCCCCAGGGCCTGTCTTACGGAACAGCATGAGAACAGAGAGGCCAGGAGCCTGAGAGCCACCTGGATGGCCGAGATGAGGGGAGCTGTGAAGTGCACAGCCTTCCCCCACGCTGCTCCAGGCAGAGCTTCTGATGGGCGCACGGGGCTCTGACGAGTCCCCCTCCTAGGGAGGAGCCGCTGGAACAGCCCTACTCAAAGACCTGCCTCCTTCCACCCGGACCATTATGCGGTCCTGACTGAACACTTCTTCCAAAAGATCACAGGGCCAAAGAGTGGAGGTCCCAAGAAAGCCTTTTGCCGTATGCGGCTGCACCAGGGAGAGGAGCGGCCCAGCAGAGCCGCTGAGAAACCCAAGCAAGCTGCATGGGCATGGTCTAATGGGCACACTTCCTGGGCCAGAGCTGCAGGAGAAGGTCCAGACATAGGTGATGGACCCTGCATTATTATCTTGGCTGGGTAGTATTCTCTGAAGTCACCCTCACACTGGCCTCAGCCCTGAGGCGAGGCGGGGGGTCTCTCTGGAGATGAGCTGAGCTTAGCCGCCACAGCTCAGGCACTGACCAGGGAGCTCTTACCTCCAGCCCCACGTGGTGGGCTCAGGCAGGGTCCCGACATGGCCCATTCTCCACTCCCACCAAGCCTTCCTAAATCACCTTTCCGACCCACACCCACAGGCCTTTTGGGCAGCGAGTGTGGGGGCTTCTTTAATTCTAGCCCCACTTGCCAGGGACCCTAAGGCAGGCTGTCCCAGCGCGGCTTTGCTTGCCTTTCCCTCTCTCACACACGTGTTCCTGATGCCCACGGGCCAGTCCTATCTCTGTGCCCGAGACCCGCCCAGTAGCCAGGCCCCACCTGCACCTGTACCTGCCCTGTTTTGTCAAGAGCGATTTGCCCTGTAGCCCCAGGACACACCCTACTAAGGAGACTTGGCGACATCTAGAAAGCCAATTCCTAGGACTTTTGCTTCTGGTGTGGCAAAAGCTTTTAATCTCAGGCCTGGCAAAACCCGCGTGTTCTGTCCCCAGCGGTACTGAGGGCCCATCAGCCCCAGCTCCTCTGAGACAGCCTCTCCCGAGCTGGCCACCAGCTCTATCCTGAAGCCTGCTTGTGAGTGGGCCACCCGTGGAGACATCCCCCAGCGCCACAGAGCGGCTGTGAGACCCCCTTCCAGAGCAGGCACCTGTTCCCCTCCAGGCCACTGGGCTCCAGCTGCCAGGAGCCTCAACATCGGGGCCCCTGTGGCCTCCAGCCCAGGTTTCTCAGCCTCAGCATGTTGACACTTGGGGCCAGATGACTCTCAAGTTATGTGGGGCTCTGGCCCCCTAGATGCCAGCAGCACCCCTAGTCATGAGGACCCACAACATCTCCAGACCTTGCCCGGTGTCACCTGGGGGGGTCTCTCCCCACCCCCCACACTGGGAACCACTGCTCTAGATGGACAGCCTCCTGCCAGTGTTCATCTCCCTCCATCCCCTTCTTCTCCCGCTGTGTCCACTGGGCTCAAGGTCACATCTCCTCCTTGGATTTGTCTTCAGTTTCTCACATCCTTCCTCTGTCCCCCGGACTCTGAGGGCCCCGCTGTCTCTCTGAGCCCCTGCACCTGCCGCATGTAACGGGACAGTGCGTGGGAAGCCCCCAGCACAGTGGCGGGCACACGGGAAGCGCTTAGTGGCCGGTGACCACTGTTGCTGTCAGGATAGCTGTTGGGGGATGCGTCTTCCGTTCACATCTGCCTTGGCTCAGTTGCCCGCAGCTGCACCTGCAGTCCAGCAGGCCCAGGCAGGCTGGGTGGACCGGCCTGTGTCACCATCTGTCTCCCTCTCTGAGTGACTCACCCTCTCCTTCCCTCCACAGCGTCTCTTTCCTCCAGCTTTCAGGACGCGGAGCTGCCGGGGGCCAGGGCGTGGCCGTGCCCTAACTGCCCCCAACCGTCCCTTCTCTGCAGGGAACTGGCTGCTGGCCACAGCTGTCTCTAAATGGGGCGGTGTTTCCACAGCCTTTCTCCCCGTAGGTGCCCAGACCAGCTCCTCACACTGGGGCAGTGCAGTGTGGGGCTTCCTCAAGGTGGTGGGAATCTAGTGGCCCGTGTGCCTTGGTGGGTTTGTGGGCTGGTGGGTGCGGGGGCCGACCCCAAAGCCCAGCTCACTGGGTCTGTCGAGTCGTGGGGTGTGCGTGAGGCATGGGGGCCCGCCTGTGCTCCCCTTCCACCCCTCCCTGTCCCGCCCTTGGTATCCCGGCACCTGCCAATGGGACCCAGCCCTGTCCACCGTGTCCTCCATGAGTCCTAAGTCTTTCGTGAGCAGCGTGGTCCGTGCGCACCTGCGTGCACGTGCGTGTGCGTGGGGCACAAGAGTCTTGTCTCGTGTCCATGCTGTGTGGGCAGATGAAGGTTGGCCTGTTTTTACTCTCTCTGTGTTTCTCCTTGTCTTTTTTTTATTCCCTCCTCATCCTCATCGCACTCTGCCATCAACCCAAACTCTCATCTCTCAGATCAGCGAGAAGGTTGGTCCTTTTCACTTCTTATCCATCTACAGTTCACCCGTCGATGGGATGCTCCCGTCAGTAGGGACCAGCGGGCTCAGTCAGCTCCCTCGGGCTCGCTCCAGCCAGGCCTGCCCGCCGGTCGGGCTCTGCTCTGCGTTGTTTGGGCCCGCAGGCCGGCAGGACTAGGGGTGGGTGGGCAGGCCCCCTGCCCTGCATGCTTCTGCTGCTTGGGTCCCTGATGTGCCACGTGTCTGCATGTCCCCTTAGCTGGGCCCCCCCTGCCGGGGCGGTCAAGCAGGCATGATGCATGCCGGGACACTGTGCCCCGCCCTTATGCCTGGGCCGGGCCAGCTGTCTGTTCCAGGTGGGGCTCGGGAGTGGTCGGGGGAGCTGTGAGAGCTGTAGTGCCTCACGCGTGCCTGTGGGGCCTTCCTTCCACAACCTCATCCCCTAAACTCCACCTTTGCCCCGGCTCAGCTGCAGCCACTGGGAAGACCCAGGGAAAAGGCTAATCTAGCATGAGCTCACACCTCAAGGTCCTACAGCACAGGACATAAGTCCCACAGGTCTGCCCTGACCTTGAGGTCCCCACCAAGCTCAGTGGGGCGGCCAGCCCCAATCTGCCTCACGAAGCTTGGTGTCCATGGCACAGGTGGCCGGCATCATCTTAGGCATGGAGGAAATCTACACTCTTGTCTCTTCCCTCCCTGACCAGAGCCAAATGAAGATCTTCCCACCTGCCCCAGGCCCCTCTGCCCAGGCCCCCCGAGCCCGCTTCCGTTTCCTCAGGCCTGTGCTGGGTGCTGAGCGTTCACATTCGGGGAGCTCCCACCAGACTGGACAGTTGACTGCAACTTAGTGAGGCCCACATGGGAGCCCAGAGGAGGCCCCAGCCCGGCCACAGGTTGGGAAGGGCTCCCCGGAGACCCTACTCTAGCCTGCTCCAGAGCATTCTCATGTGGGACTCGGTTCTCAGCCCCACCCTCAGGGCCAGACCGCTACCCCTAGTCTTGGGGCTGGCAGCAGGGGCTAACGGTCATTCTTGTGTCACATGGTCTGAGTGGTCAGAGGAGACTCACTTGTCCGCTGGGCTTTGGGCTCAGCCCCAGGGAGCAGACTTGGGCCACCTGCTCCCCTCTGCATTGTATCTCCGTAGCCTGGAGCCAGTTGGGAGAAGGGAGGGAGAAGGGAGCCAGTTGGGAGGAGGGCTGCAGCCTCAGCTCAGATATCAGCCCTGAGCATCCATCCATATGCACTCCTGAGCTCTGGGGCATTTAGGTTACACCATTTCGCTGACCGGGCGGATCTGCCGGGGCGTTCAGAAAGCAGTCATCAGCAGAGACAGCCCAGCCCTCAGCCACCTCCCCATCCTCGCTGTCCCCGCACCGCCCTGGTCCCTGGTCCCTTCCCTTTCTCCCCCTCTGTGGTCCCACCAAAAATAAAGCACGTGCACAAATATTTAACGGGAAGGCAGAAATGAGTTTCTAAATATTCCAGGGGGATTTGCCGGGCTGGTAATTTGTTTGGCGCTGATAATTACATCTTACATTTTTCCAGCTTTACTTAAAACTGTGTGCCGAGCGCGCCGGCATTTAATTACTGCTCTGCGGCAGCCACAAGGTTATTTATTAAAGAGTTATTTTATCTTGATACAGTGGATCCTGCCCCTTATCCCCTCCTTAATGTTGTGTTATTTTCATCAGAGAAATTCCTGCAAGTGAATGCAGATTGCGGGGCCACCCTCCCCCTGCAATTAGGCTGTCACTCCACTGAATGCCGATGCCTTCGGGCACCACACCGCCCTATTATACGGGCTTGTCAGTGCAAATAATTAGACTTAAAAGTTACAGTTGAAATATAATCCAGAAATGGCAGAGCCCTGTTCTGGAAATTGTCTATAAAATGTCAGCAGCAAGGATGCACGGGGAACAGTAATAGACTGGCATTGTTGGAGCCCAAGATTAGACCCTGAGTGCGTTTTTCCTGGCTCTGGTTTTTTCTTCCCTGCTGCTGCTTCTGTCAATAGACCGGGTCCAGGGCGAGTCTTGCCCCTTTTGGAGGCCTCGTGTCTGGGACAGCGGGAGGAGTGGCGGCAGGACTGCTGGGGAGGCACCAGCCACGCCCGGCCATCAGGATGGGGGTGACTGTCCAGGCAGGTCCAGGACGCAGGGCCCCACTGGCTCTCGGGATCCTTGGAGGTTGTGTCTTACCTTTCTTGCCCCCACCCTCCCTCCATAGACATACCCTAACCTCACTCACACTGCAGGGAGGATGAGCCTGAGCTGTGGGAGATCATGCCTATCAGCCTATCTACCTATCAGCCAGACCTCAAAAGGGTGTGAGCTTTTCATCACACTGACGACCTCCTGATAATACGTAACTTGGGCATGTCACTTAAAAGTTTCGAGTCTTAAGTCCGTCCCCTTGTCTGCAGTCTGGAGGTGATGGGATCTATAGCAAGGGAACCTTCCTAACCTTGAGTAGGAGCTCAAGAGTGGTTTCCCTTCCCGAGCTTGTTCTGATGCCTGTGAACAGAGAGCAGATGGGCCACCCCTAGCTGAGAATAAAGACCTGATCAGTTAAGACTGTGCCCCTGTGCCTTCCTGCTCCAACCAGGGCCGTGCTGGACCCCTCCCTTCGTCAGCAGGCCTGGGCCTGGTCAGCAGACGGACCTGCCTGCCTAGGCCTCTCCTCCCACGGCCCGCCCCCCAGGCCCCTCTCCAGAGCTCGGGGAGGGCCCGCAGCACAAGGCTGGGTGATGCTAATGGCCATGCCTCCTGGTCTCACTCTTGTGCCATTTGAGGGAGTGCTCAAAGGGTGCTCTTTGTCGTGGGTCCCCCCCGCCAGCCATGCCCAGGATCCACCTATTGTCTGCCATGCAGTAGTCTCTGCCGATGACATGCTGTCGTCATTCCGTGGGGACTCCCAGCTTTGGGACAAGTGACAGAAACCTACTTAATCAGCTTAAGCAGAACAAGGAGATTCTTGTCTTATCAAACTAAAATATGTAGAAGTAGATTTGGTGTCAGGGAGGGCTGGATCCAGATATTTAAACAGTTTGATCAAGCTTTTGTATTTGTCTCTTAGCTCTGCTCTCTACAGTTGACTTCTGTGTTCTCCAGCGTGTTCTCCCATGTGTTATGAAAGGTGGTCCTCAGTTCCTTTAAAGTTGGGCACTGCAGTACAGAGAGAAAGTTGTTGTTCTAATGGTTTTTGCAAAAGTCTAAAGGCTGTATCTTGTTGGCCAGATCTGGGTCACATGGCCCACATAGCAAGGACAGAGGGAAGAGGTGGTTCACCTAAAGAAAAGGAGGAGGCCGGTTCTGTAAGGTAGAACACTAGATGTCCACGAGACACACTGAGACCCCAGTGGGCCTGGGGGCACAGAGGGGACTCAGCTCACGATGTCAGTCACACATGGCTTGCTTGGGGGTTCTGTCCGGAGGCCTTGGACTGAGGCAGTGTGGACAGTTGAGGCAGGGGCGTAGTGAGGTGGGGTCCAGTCGTGTGGCCTGAGGAATCACTGAGGGAACCATGCAGGGGTTTTTAACAGAGAGGTGATGTGAACAGACTTGTACTAGCTGTTGGTGGAGGGCCAGTTCTGGAAGAGAGCTGCTAATACAGCGGTGCCAAGAGAGAGGGAGGTGGCTGAGGCTCTGGCGGGGGCAGTAGTCTCTGGGTTTGAAAAGAAATTAGCGGGTTTGAAAGACACCTTGGGCCATCCGTTAACAGGACCTGGTGATTCGTTGGATATCTAGTCTCTGGGCCACAGCCTGACCCCAGTGCAGCGAGGTCAGAGTCGGACCGGGCGGTTTCTGTAGGTATTTCCGGCTCCGATTCTGTGGTCTGAGGCTATCCGAGCAGCAGAGCCTGGAACCTCTAGTGGAGGGGCCCCTGATGTGACGGCTCGGGTCCTCTGCATGCCAGGCTCCCCAGCATGGGTCCTCGGAGACCCACACACACTCTCAGTGGTGCCTTTTGGTCACGTAGCCTCGCTGCCTGACCTCTCCAGCCCTGTCTGTAGGGTGCCTGTGAAGGACACACCTCAGCCTCGGCCCACCAGCTGCATGACCCGTCAGCACGCCAAGCATGCCTGCCCACGGCTAGGTCTTGCCTGACTGCCCTCCCTCTGCATGTTCTGAATGTTTGTGCCAAGCTTGCAACTTTGGGGGGTTCCAGGCTGCACGTTGGCCTGGGAAGCTCAGAACAGCTTCTGGCCTGGGAAGCCCAAGGTCGGAGGTCATGGCCAGGCACAGCCACCCTCCCCCTTGATACCCTTGTTCATTGACGCAGAAAGCCGTTTGTTCGGCGCCCTCATCATGTTACTGCCATCGTCATGCCCATCCTGCCCGCGGACCACGTCCCTGGCCCACCCTGATCCCTTGCCCCTGCCCAGCCCCTTCTGAGGGGCGGCCCTTCCCCTTGGGTTCCCAGGCTATGCCTGGAGCATGGCTGAGATCATCTCTTCCCTCGGATCATGGCGGGGAGGTGGAGGCAGTGACTGCAGAGAAGGTGGCCATGTCACTCCTGGCTTGCCCCTCTGCCCTGCCCCAGCCATGCTCTGAGGTCCTCCACCCTTCAGTGCCTGGACTTCTCCCACTGGTGCCCCAGTTAGCCCCTCTGGAGACCCACGGTGGGGGCAGGGGCAGGAGCAGGTAGGGACAAGCACTGGAAGGCAACCTGGAATGTGGCCCCGACGAGGCCCGCAGTGTAGACCTGAGGCCTGAATCTTGCACTGAGTCCCTGTGTGACCTTGGGCGGACAGCAGGACTTCCCTAGGCCTCAGTTTCCTAGGCTGTAAAATGGGAGCTTGGTTGTGGAATCTCTCGTGTTCCAGTCTCTGAGCGTGGGGGCTACTCCTAGCCCAAAAGCAGGATGGGAGGTGGTAAGCTGGGGCCCAGGGACTCCGCCCCACCTGTCTCCGAGGTGGGTTTGGCTCTGACAAGAGGGGCTGGATGAGGGGCCCCTGCCCTTCCATCCTCTTGAGTGTCTTGCCCGGCCTGTGAGTGTCTCTCTCCCTCCTCCCACAGTGCGCCGTGTGGCTCCTCGTTTCTCCATCCCTCCCAGCAGCCAGGAGGTGATGCCGGGTGGCAGCGTGAACCTAACTTGTGTTGCGGTGGGCGCGCCCATGCCCTACGTGAAGTGGATGATGGGGGCCGAGGAGCTCACCAAGGAAGATGAGATGCCGGTCGGCCGCAATGTGCTGGAGCTCAGCAATGTCGTGCGCTCTGCCAACTACACCTGCGTGGCCATCTCCTCTCTAGGCATGATCGAGGCCACAGCCCAGGTCACAGTGAAAGGTGAGTGCCACACACGTGCCTGCCGTGGCCTGTGGCCTGCCCCGTTGTGGAGGGCGCCAGGAGGTCCCAGCACCCGTAGCAGGTGAGCGTGGCTGTTGTGGGGGTGGGTGAGGTTGAGGGGTCATTGCCCTCTTCTGGGTGCCCCCTGGGGTCCTGCTGGCCCTCAGTGGTGGAGAGAGGGGTTTCTGTAATTCTTGGTGTTCATAATCAGAGCCAACAGGTACTGACGTCCTGGGGGCAGATGCCGTGCTGGCAAGCACAGATCACTTTGTTCAGTCTGTGTCTACCCTGGGAGGTAGACATTCTCGTCCCCCTTGTATAGATGAGGAAACGGAGGTGCAGGGTCATGTGGGAGTAAATGACAGAGCAGGGACTTGAACCCTTGGGGGTCTGATGCCTCAGCACAGCCCCCTAGCCACTACACATGGCACCAGACCCTCAGGTTTACCAGCCTCCTGGCAAGGATGTGGTGAAAGAATGGCCATGGGGACGTGGGCTCTCCGCCTGAGCCTGGGATAGGCACGCGCACTCCTCCCTGCTCAGAGCCATCCTCCGTTCTGCAACCAGGACGATCTTTTGAAGATGTCAGGCAGGATCTCACCGCTCTGTTTTGAGAAACGGCTCTCTGGTGACTTCCCATTGCTTTTAGGGTAAAGACCGGGATCTTCACTCCCTCGCCTGGCCCTACTGGCTCAGCTCAGTTCCGCCGGGCCTTCACGGCGCCCTCGCCATGCTGGCCCTCTCACTGTCCAGGTCTCAGCCCTGTGAGGCCTTCGTGGATTTGCCCCAGCTCAGCATCCTGCTTGCCGCTCTCTTTGCCTGCCCCAGAGTCATGATTATGGACTCGGCGCTTTCCACTCACCCTAGAATGTAAACGAGAGCAGGCATATGACCCAACCTTGCGACCTGTGTCCTCAGCCCCAGCGCAGTGCCCAGCACTTAGTAGGCACTTGGTACTTACTTGTTAAGTGGTTGGCTGTGGGTCTGGGACTTCTCCACCTTCAATTTGAGCCAAGCCACAGGTGTGTAGGGCCAGCAGCCCCATCACTCTAAAATCCAGGCTGTTCTCTCCGGCACGTCTGTCCCCGACACCAACCCGTTATACGTGAGTGGCCACAGGTGAGCGTAGTAGGCAAGCCCCAGAGGCAGACCTCCACCTTCCAGCCTGTGCGCCTTCCATCTGCACGATACCCAGTCAGGCTACACCACCTCTGGGTCTATTAGGAGGGGATCCAGTGAGTTCTGGAAGTGGTGCAGGTAGACACTAGATGACCAAAGGCCCCTGGGGGCACTGACAAGTGTCACCATCCCCCACTAGGTGGTGCCCTTAGAGGTCACCTAGAGCTTTCCGGGCCATTCTTCAAGGTGGGCTGTGGAGGTCAACCACACTCTGGTTGGGTAACACCAAGGGCAGGGTTGGCTCCTGGGGTCATGACCTCAGGCAGCTCTGAGCCTCCCACTTTGTTCCCAGCTCTGCCGAAACCTCCGATTGACCTCGTGGTGACAGAGACAACTGCCACCAGCGTCACCCTGACCTGGGACTCTGGGAACTCTGAGCCTGTGTCCTACTATGGCATCCAGTACCGTGCGGCAGGTGCGGAGGGGCCCTTCCAGGAGGTGGATGGCGTGGCCACCACCCGCTACAGCATTGGCGGCCTCAGCCCTTTCTCGGAGTACGCCTTCCGCGTGCTGGCGGTGAACAGCATTGGCCGAGGAGCGCCCAGCGAGGCGGTGCGGGCCCGCACGGGGGAGCAGGCGCCCTCCAGCCCCCCGCGCCGCGTGCAGGCACGCATGCTGAGCGCCAGCACCATGCTGGTGCAGTGGGAGCCGCCCGAGGAGCCCAACGGCCTGGTGCGAGGCTACCGCGTCTACTACACGCCCGACTCCCGCCGCCCCCTGAGCGCCTGGCACAAGCACAACACAGATGCGGGGCTTCTCACCACCGTGGGCAGCCTGCTGCCGGGTATCACCTACAGCCTGCGCGTGCTGGCCTTCACGGCCGTGGGCGACGGCCCTCCCAGCCCCACCATCCAGGTCAAGACGCAGCAGGGAGGTAGGTGCAGGCAGCACGCCGGCTGGGCGGCGGCAGCGGAGCCGGGGCGGGCAAGGCCGTGGCGGGGCCCCTGCCCTCAGGCCGTGGGCTCGGGGGCTGCGGGAGGAGGAGGGCCTGTATTCCCCACGTGTGTGGTCGCCTGGGATGCAGGGCAGGGGTGCGGGGGCGTCTTCCCCTGCCTCCTTTCTCTGGGCACCCCTGCCCTCGAGGGGAACTGGGGAGGCTCACGGCGCCTGGCGTGGGGGTGTTGCAGTGCCTGCCCAACCGGCGGACTTCCAGGCGGAGGCGGAGTCGGACACCAGGATCCAGCTCTCATGGCTGCTGCCCCCGCAGGAGCGGATCGTCAAGTATGAACTGGTGTACTGGGCAGCAGAGGATGAAGGCCAGCAGGTGAGTGCTCGGCGGGGACAAGAGAAGGAGGAGGGCCCCTCTGTCTGTGGTGGGCTCACCCCGGCAGGCTTTCTGGATTTTGTGGTTGTATGGACACAGGCCCCAGGCTTCCCCCTGGGGCCCTGGGGCTCACGTGGCCAGTATGATCTGTAGTTCTTGTCACCCCTGTGCTGGGGGCAGAGTCCTCAGGCCTGTCCTTGGGTCTCTTAGGCTCTGTGGCTCACATGGCACTGGCAGAGCCCTCAAATTCCCCACCGGAGGCCCTTGTCTCAGGCGTTCGTGGCTGTGTAGTCGGCTAGGTGTCCGTGGCCTGGGCTGCGCCGTGTCCCCTGTGCAGTCCAGGTGGCCGTGTGACATGGAGCCAGCCTGGAGCCACAGTGGGTCCAGAGGGGTCAGCTGCAGCCCATGTTGGGGAACAGCCTCTGAGTGACCTGTGAGGTCAGAGCAGTCAGTGAGTGCTCCCTGCTCTTCCAGCACAAGGTGACCTTCGATCCCACCTCCTCCTACACCCTAGAGGACCTGAAGCCTGACACACTGTACCACTTCCAGCTGGCCGCCCGTTCCGAGATGGGGGTGGGCGTCTCCACCCCCACCATTGAGGCCCGCACGGCACAGTCCAGTAAGTGTCTCCTGAGGCTCCTGCCTGCTTACAGCTGGGCTGGGACTCAGACACACACACCCTTCCCCCTTGGCCAGGGGGGTGGTCAGGTCTGCTGTGCCCTGGCCTGGGCTCTGGTCTGGGCTCCGGCTCCGGACCCTGAGAGAGGGACAGGTAAGTTCCCGCCGGTCCGCGTCCAGGCAGCTGTTGGCCACGCTGCTCCCCACCCGACTTCTGCCCCTCCCTTCCCCAGCCCCCCACCCCCACCCCGGCCAGGTAAGTTCTGTGTCTGTGACTCATCCCCCTCCCCCGTCTGTGCTGGTCACACTAGCTGACTAGGCCCCTCTCAGCGGTGGGACGGCCATGCTTGCCGTGTCTCAGACATGTCCCCGCTTTGGCAGCTGTCCTCCCCCCTCCATATCCCCACATCTCATCTCCCCTATCACCTACATTCCCTGCCTCATGACCCCCCCACCATGAGAAGAGTATGTGAGCTGTGTCATCTCACACTGAGCCAGCCGCACGTAGGGACACGTCTGTGAGAAGGTCTACGTGCCTGCCTTAGGAGCGCGCGGCCTTCCGCGTGTGAGGCTGCCCGCCAGCCTGTTTGCGTGACTGCCTTGTGGCTTTGTGTGTTAACTGTGTTGCCGTATACGTTCCTGTGTACGGGGAACGGACGCCACCAGGCCACGTGCGACCCCGTCCGACCACCTGGCGGTGCCGCATCTGTAGGAGTGAGTGTCTGGTGTGCCGCAGTGATTGAGTGGCCGCGAGGCTCTGTGTCCTCACTGTGGGGGCCACGGCACGGGGCAGTGAGCACGTGTGACAGCCTTAAACACAGCAGTGTCTGTGAGGCGGTCCATGTGACATGGGACTGGGTGTGAGTGTGCCAGTGATGAGGGGAGGCCACACGTGACCTAGTGTGCACGGGTTCATCCTACAAGCACCTGCTGCGCTCCTGCGGGGCCCATGCACGGTGCAGGCCTGGCAGCATGACCCGGGCTTGGCCTCTGCCTGCAGGGATCCTCGTCTGGTGGGGCAGAAAGATATTAAACCTGCAATTACCCAAATGAGCTTTTAAATACATTTGGGTAAAGTGCTGTGGAGGGGACAGACAGTGGAGAGATGACGGGGTGGGAGCTTCGTCTGGTCTGAGGGGGCCAGGCGGGGGGGCTTCCTTGCGGGGGACACAAGCCCCGGGCAGGAGGTCAGCAGGTGCAAAGCAGGAAGGCACTTAGTTGTGGGCAGGGGCGAGCAGGGGGCCAGTGTGGCTGAAGCAGCTGGCCACAGGTTGAGGGGACAGGTGGGAGGGCTGGCTGGCCGCCGGGCAAGAACATGCAGGACAGCCCAGCAGCATGCCAGACACCGGCGAGGAGGCCGGGCGGTAGTCGAAGCCAGAAGTGGCAGCTCAGCTCGGGGTGGCGGTAGATTAGAGAGCCGTCTGGGGTGCCAGCTCCCCGGGACCTGGTGGCGGACTGGCTTTGGGATGCTGAGGGAAAGGGGAGCGTCGTGCGAATTCTGTGCTTCTGGTGTGTAGACCTGGGAAGAGGGTTGGAAGTGGGACCGAAGCAGGCACCCCAGCCAGGGAGGCCCTATGCCGTGCGAGCGGCCATGCTGGGTTAGCTGGGAGACCTTGAGGAGGATGACCAAAGACAGCAGGAAATCCCGGAGAGGAGAGCGTCTTGGAGGTTGGAAGAAGAGAGTTTGAAGGAGCAGACGAGATGCTGCTGCCGAGCCGTCAGGCCAGAGGAACACAGGAGTATCCGCTGCGTCCTCCGCTGCGTCGGGTACCTGGGGGTGGGGCCTGGGACGAGGGCTTGAGGACTAGCTGGAGGGAGGGGACCGCTGCAGCGGGAGGAAGGGTGCCGTGGGCCTGAGGATGGGTTCTGTCTTTTAAGATAGGAAAATTCGAGCATGTTTAAATGTTAACTAGGAGTGAGCCCACGTGGAGAAGTTGAAAATTCGGGAAAGAGAAGGATTTTGGGGACTCAGGGACAGAGCGTGGATGGGAGAGCTCCACCTTAGATGGCAGGGCACACCTCCCTCCTCGTGGGAAGCAAGGGGTGGCTCAGTGAGATTGCAATTGTTCGGTGGGTTTGGTAGCGAGAGATGGAGGGAGCTGCTGGTGGGAGGCTTCAGTTTTCTCTGCAAAGTGGGAGACAGTTGTGTGCCGAGAGCAGGAGGTTAGCGGAGCGTGGAGGAGGTTGAAAGCGTTCTGTGTGCAGCGGCGGAAGGAGCTGCGGCGGAGGGAGCCGGGCAGAGAACAGAGGCCGCGGGCTGCAGGCAAGGCCCAGGTGAGGCCACTGGGGACGTGCTCATAGGATGCCAGCCTTCCAGGGCAGCTGACAGCACTGCCTTGAAGAGGGCAGAGGATTGGCTCCATCCAGGGCTTGGCACAGGCTGGGCAGGAGTGTGGGAAGAGAAGTAGGTGGGGAGTTGGGGGTACGTGTCGAGTGGTGAGGTACAGGACCTCGGGGTCAAAGCCCAATATCGAGGGTGGTAAGGATGGTAGGTCCGTGGGTGGAGGCCCCCAGGGGGGTGAAGAGCCAGCACAGTGCTGGGGACCTTGAGCAGCTCCGCTGGGACAAGGTGAGGGTCTGCAAGGGGATGTTGGAGGCCCCGGTTTGGGGAGTAGGGCCATTCTGAGTCGTGGCAATATCTAGGGCCTGGCCACAGCAGGGCAGGGGAGAAAGCCCTGGAGATGAGGGGCTCCGGGGCCGGGGAGGGAGACTGCTGAAGTCACTCTGGTAAGGGGTGGGGGCAGAACTCGAGATGGCGAGGAAGCCGTGTAATAATAGCACCAGGTTCCTCAATGAGGACAAGGCTTGGAAACGTCGCTGGGAACGAGGGGGGCACAGTTCTAACCCCAAGGAATTCGTTGAGTGAGAGCACCTCCATGGGGTGCATTTTCTCCAAATTAGCCAGGGCCATTGGCCTCTTTCCCATCTGGCCTCTGGCCTCTCTGGCTGCTTGTGGCTCACGCACAGGCACCCTGTCCAAGTAGGCACAGGTCACAGCGACCTTGTGCCAGAAGACTGGGGCTGCTACTTCCGACGAGAGCTATGGGCCCAGCAGCAGGAGGTTCTCCATGCGTGGTTGTGTGTGTGACCAGGGGCGAGGGGTCTGGGAGTCATGACCCGTATCTGTGTGTATGCGGCAGGGTGTGTGTTTTACGCGAGACAGTTCTTATGTGTGGGAGAGACCTTGTGTGCAAGGTGCTGTTAGACCCCATATGTGTGAAAGACACCATATGTATGTGTGGGAGGCCCCGTGCGTGTGCGCGTGCGTGTGTAGAGCCTGTGGGCCAGAGGGAGCCGGGCTGGCTGGCGGCGGTGGTGACAGCCTGCCTAGGGGGGGCCCTGGGATAGCCATTCTGCGCTCAGGAAGTAGCCCGCCTGGGTGAGTTTTCCATCCTCTGTGACCAGTCACTGTGCCTGCGACCCCCACCCTCCATCTGCCTGCTTCCCCCCATTTGTCTTCCCCAGCCCCCTCTGCCCCTCCCCAGAAGGTGACCTGTGTGAGCACGGGCTCCACCACAGTCCGGGTAAGTTGGGTCCCGCCGCCGGCCGCCAGCCGCAACGGTGTCATCACCCAGTACTCGGTGGCCTACGAGGCAGTGGACGGCGAGGACCGAGGGCGGCATGTGGTGGAGAGCATCGGTCGCGAGCACTCCAGCTGGGACCTGGTGGGCCTGGAGAAGTGGACGGAGTACCGGGTGTGGGTGCGGGCGCACACAGACGTAGGCCCCGGCCCGGAGAGCAGCCCAGTGCTAGTGCGCACAGACGAGGACGGTAGGCAGTGGTGCCGAGGGGAGGGGCGGGGGAGGGGAGGCACCCCTCCCAGACACCATGCACCTCGCACCCCCAGGGCCTTTGCCTCACGCAAGCCAGGAAGGCGAGTCCTTCCTGGTGCAGGCTTAGTAGCCCACACTGGGGAAATGTAGCTGATGGGATGGCCTGTGGGGCTAGCTCCAAGGGAGCTGGGGCCTTACAAGGCTAAGACAGAGGAAGCAGCCCCCACCTAAGATCTGGGAGGTGGGGATCGGAAAGACTGGTGCAAGAGACGCTCAGAGTAGAATCAACGAGACTTGGTCTTGGCCAGACATTGGCATGATGTAGGGGGCCCAGAAGAAGATGGGACAGGTTGTGCTGACTTTAGGGTGGCCAAAGGCCTTGTGCCTCACCCCTACTCTCCCTACCAAGTGAGGTAGCTCAGGGCCAGAGGGGTGGGCAGGCCTTCCTTGTGCTAGGCAGAGGGAGCCCTCCCTGTTCTCAGCAGGGACAGGGTACAGAAACCATACCAGGGCCATTCCTGGGGCAGTGGA
Source organism: Neomonachus schauinslandi (assembly GCF_002201575.2). NCBI lineage: Eukaryota > Metazoa > Chordata > Mammalia > Carnivora > Phocidae > Neomonachus > Neomonachus schauinslandi. The sequence goes on from NC_058406.1 coordinate 33,320,784, forward strand.
GTGCAAAGGCAAGGCCCTGGAGCGTGCTGTGCCACCACCCCCCCCCCCGAACCAAGGTCCATTCCACCAGGCCTGACTCTATTCCCTTCCTGGTCCCCAGTGCCCAGTGGGCCACCACGGAAGGTAGAGGTGGAGCCACTGAATTCCACGGCTGTGCATGTCTCTTGGAAGCTGCCCGTCCCCAGCAAGCAGCATGGCCAGATCCGCGGCTACCAGGTCACCTATGTGCGGCTAGAGAACGGCGAGCCCCGCGGCCCACCCATCATCCAGGACGTCATGCTGGCGGAGGCCCAGGTGCGCCCCTGGGAGGTAGTGGGGTGGGAAGGTGGACAAGACCAGCACGCTTCTCTACCTCTGTGGAGCCCAGGTTTGCCCCTGTCCCCTGCCTGCCCTCAGAGGACTCAGACACTGAGATGTCCTGCTGTGCGTCAGGTTTGGGAGGTGCTCAGACCAGGAGGTTAGGCCTAGGTTCCAGGAACACTCCCTCTGCCATCTTGGGTTTGCCTGGCAGTCACTTCTGTGGCTCACGTACCGGCACTAGCAGTTAGGAGCACAGACCCCGGCTTCCATTGTCACCCCCTGCCCAGGCTTCGCCCCC
>NC_058406.1:33321481-33326881 GCF_002201575.2 Neomonachus schauinslandi
CCGCCAAACCCTGCTTTGTGTTTTGCAGGAAGCGCATTCACTGTCAGTTAGGCTGGGATTTAAGATTTGCCTTCCTTCTCAACGGTGCTGGGCTGGGCGGCCTTTCCTCTCCCAGCCAGGGCGGGGACAGCGCTCCTGCTGCCGTCTGCCCCCGCTCGAGGGAGTTTTGTGACTGGCTGGGCTGGGCTGTTGCTCTGGGCCTGGCCCCCAGGAGGATGGCTCAGCCCCTGGTGTTTACATTCAAGGTGTGGGCCTGGCAGCCAGCCTCATGTCTTCCTCTGTGCACTTGGGGTAAGGTCCCCGGGGTATCCTGAGCACTGGTTTGCTATTCCGGAAAGAATCTGGGATACTGGGAGGTTATGTGAATGGCCCAGAATTTCCCAGTAAGTAAAAGTCAGTGGCTGAGCTTGGACAGGAAACCCAGTCTCTGGACTCCTGGAAAGAGCTGTAATTGCTATGGCGAGTTTCCTCCCCAAATATTCTGCCGAAGAGTCCTAACACCTGGTGTGGTCTGCTTTCAAGGTCTCCCTAGCCAGAATCGGGCCCCTGGGAGGGGATCCACAGTGGGCAGCACTGAGCCAGCCCTGGGGGAAGGAGCCCAGATTCCCTTCAGAGCCCACATGCCCGCCCTGTCCAGCTTTCCCCCCCTCCCTGGGCAGAGCCCAGAGGTGCAGGGACAGACCCTGTATTCTCCATGCTGTTGTGCTCAGGGTGGGCTCACCCACACGGACAAATGGGGCCTTCATGCCTCCGTCTGGGCTTAGCACTCAGCCAAAATTCCTCTTTGGCCCAAGGGGGCTGTCTTCTTCCTCTCAGCCTGGCCAGCGCTGAGAGAGAACCGGGGTGGAGGAGGCGGACATGTGCATTCCTGGGGCAGGTTGAGGACTCCTCCTGGAGCCTCCACAGACACACCCACCCAGAAACATCCCGGGAATGGGCTCCCTCCAGCCCCTCCCATCCTTGGGGGCCAAGGCACAGCTGCAGCCAGTGGGGTTCAGAGCCACCCTTTCAGGTGCCCCCTTCTGCTTCCAAGTGGTTGGAAGGGAGCTGGGCCACAGGAGGAGGGACGCTGTCCCTGTGGCCTCAGACATGCTGTGACAGGGTGGACATGAGCCCGGGGCTCCAGGAAAGCCAACTGAAGGTGGAGGGCCTGGTCCCCAGCCTGGCCACAGGGCCCAGCTGTCCCCTGACCACCCTGTCCAGGACTCCACAGCCGGTCCCTCTTCACCCAGCAGCCCCAGCCGCTTAGCCCGGGGCCCCCATCAGTTCTGGAAGAAGCACAGGGGTCACACCCCCCCTTGAGTGTGCGGCCAGGCCAGTCACCTTTTATGTATGTCTCCATCTCAGGTTTATCTGTTTCTCACAGTACATTTTTCCTCCCTCTCTCTGTCTCCTCCCACTGACTGTGCCTGCCTCAGTCTCTTCGCCTTTCTCTTTTCCACTGCTCCCTTCCGTCCTCTCTCCCTCCATTTTGCTTCATCCACTTTGTCTTTCCTTCTCCTCCCTCACTTTGCCTCCGACACGGGAGAGGTGCTCTGTGAGGACTTCATGCCCAGGCCTGGCGTGGATAGCAAGAGTCTTCCCCACCCCCCCCACCCCCGCCCCCCCCCCCCGCCCCCCCGCCCCAACAAGGAAGCTAGAGCAGAGGTGGGCCCAGCCACACCATTGAAGGTGGTCACGGCCAGTCGGGACCCATTGATGGCCTCTTGCCATATTCTGTCCCACGCTTCTTGTAAGACCTTTCCAACAGAGCTTCCCAGAACAGGAGGAACTGGAGTCAGGGGACAGAGGCCAGACCAGCACTTCGAGGGTGGTTGGGCCAGAGGACCCATGGTCCCTCTGCGGTGCTGGACACTGGCCAACCTCAGCCCTTCGGTGCCACAGGACCTCAGAAGGGACACCTCACTCCCCGTCTGTCCAGCTAGTGCACCTACACGCACTGTGGCCTAAGGAAGAGTGTACCAAGAAATACCGACATTGCCAGCCCTGAAATATGCCTTCCCACCGCAGTGAGATCTCAGGCACCCCCAGGAAGGAACAGCATCTTGAGTGCTTCCCCTGTGCCCGTGGGCAAGGGCCCAGGCTCCACGCTTGGCATTCACACTCTCAACATCTTGCTGGCCAGCCTGCCCGCCCCCCTCCTGGCCCCAATGCAGCTCTCTTCTGGGCTACGCTCCTGCCTGGGCCAGCTGCGTAATCTGTCTTCCAACTGGGAGACTTGGGAAAGTGGAAGGAGACACTGAATAATCATACCACAACAACAGGCATAGGCCGGGACTGGCCCAGGCCAGTCTCTGCCAGAGGAGTAGGGTGTCTTCCCCCATGTCTGGTGGCCTCTCCCTCAAAGCACCTGTAGGTGGCGCTCTCTGGTCCCTGTGTGTCCTGGAGCCGTTCCCCCCCCCCTTCCCCATCAGGCTGTGTGCCCTCCCAGTCTCACTCCCCTCCTCAGCCCTGGCAAACAGCATGGGCTGGGATCTGCAGATGGGGAATGGTCCTGGGGTGATACCCCCATGGGCAGGCCCTGTAGAGGCCCGTGCCTTCCCTGTGCCCTGCCCGGGCCAGGCCCGCTGCAGACAGAGTCCTTCACATCCTGTCTCCCTTTCTCTCCCTCCCGCGGTCAGTGGCGGCCAGAGGAGTCCGAGGACTATGTAAGTAACAGGTGTGCGAGCGCGGGCGAGACCTGGGTCAGGCTGGGCTCGCGGGACGCTCCCCTCCCCCACCTTCCCCCCAGCCTGAGCCGCCGAGGTCCGCGGGGCACCAGCCACATCCGGAGAAAATTGGCATTTAGGCTCAGGTGGCGAGCTGAGCAGCGATTGGCATTTCCTCTAATCCTTAACTTCTCGCCTGTCGAGCAGCCGTTTCAGGCCAGTGTTTGTGATCGACCAGGGCCTGGCCCCTGCTCTGGCCAGACGGGGATGCAGTTAAATCCGATCCTGATCATTAGGCCTTATTGATCCCTGGAGTGAAAAATCACCTGCTCCCGGGCCCAGGCTGGGAGGGAAATCTGGGGAGCTGGTTCCAGCATTGGTGCATTCTGGGGCCCCAGCCCTGGGACACCCTCCAGCTGGGGCAGGAGGGTGTCTGCGAGGGGTCAGTGGTGGCTGCAGTGGCCCCACCTGAGACCCGGAGCTGGAGGGACACCAGGGTTGGTGGTGACAGCTCTGTTCCCACCGCACGGTGGTCCCCCCCCATTCTTCCCACTCTTCCCCCCCCACCCCCCACCCGTGTGGCGTGGCTTGGCCTCCTGTGGTGTTCCTCCGCATGTCTGGAAGTGATGCCTCGGCTGGAGATGGGCATAGGCGGGGCCTGCCGAGGCTGGGACACCCTGCCCTGGCTGACTCCTTAGGCCTCACCCGAGACAGCAGGGAAGTAATGTTCCCCACGGTGGGGGTTTTCTGTCCTCGTTTCTCTTCCCTGTCTCACGAGGTATTGGGAGGCACGCGGTGTTCACAGAGCCCATTCCTACATGAGGTTAGACGGGGCCCTGACCTGGTCCTTCAGGGTAGCACCTTGACCCACTCCACCTTGCCTGTGGGTGTGAGTGTGGACGGGTGTGTGCATGCGCATGCCCCGCAGTGGCCCTCTGCCTGCTTACATGGGAGCTGTAGGCTGCGTGCACATGCGTGCCAGGAGCCGTGCAAGGTGCTCGCCCCGTGTGTCCCCTGTGCACAGACCTCGTGAGGTGTCATTCGCGGCGCAGTGGAGTAGAGGAACAGTGTAGCCTTTGTTCTTACCTGAAAGGAAGAGGGAGCTGTCTGCTCCCGGCGTGCAGCTCCTGGGACGGGCGGGGTCCTCCTGGGCACACATCCCACCTGCCTGCCCTGCATCCGGCAGCGTCCAGCCTTGCACGGCCCCGCTGCCCCCAGGACCTCTGGCCCCGTGTGCCCCAGAGACTCCCTGCCAGCTGAGGTCCTGAGGTGGCTGGCACGGTCTGGCCTCCTTGCTCCTCGGTGATGGGAACGAGCCCCTCCTCCTCCTTAGGAAACCACCATCAGCGGCCTGACCCCAGAGACTACCTACTCCGTTACCGTCGCCGCCTACACCACCAAGGGGGATGGTGCCCGCAGCAAGCCCAAAATTGTCACGACGACGGGGGCAGGTGAGTGAGGGGTCAGGGATAGAGCCGGCGGGGGGGGGGGGGGGGGCAGCCGGGTGGGCGGCGCCAGAGCCCGGCGCGTGGTTGTTCAGTCCCAGGCCGGCCCACCATGATGGTCAGCACCACGGCCATGAACACCGCACTGCTGCAGTGGCAACCCCCCAAGGAGCTCCCCGGGGAACTGCTGGGCTACCGGCTGCAGTACCGCCGGGCCGACGAGGCAGAGCCCAACGTCATGGATTTTGGCAAGGACCGACAGCACTTCACTGTCATCGGCCTACACAAGGGAGCCACCTACGTCTTCCAGCTGGCCGCCAAGAACCGGGCTGGCCTAGGAGAGGAGTTCGAGAAGGAGATCACGACTCCCGAGGACATACCCAGCGGCTTCCCCCAAAACCTGCGTGTGATAGGGCTGACCACCTCCACCACGGAGCTGACCTGGGACCCCCCGGTGCTGGCGGAGAGGAATGGGCGCATCACCAACTACTCCGTGCTGTACCGTGACATCAACAGCCAGCAGGAGCTGCAGAACCTCACCGCCGACACCCGCCTCACGCTCTCCGGCCTCAAGCCGGACACCACTTACGACATCAAGGTCCGAGCCCGGACCAGCAAAGGCGCCGGCCCACTCAGCCCCAGCATCCAGTCCCGGACCATGCCCATGGAGCAAGGTGTGTGCTGCGGGCACGTGGCCGCGCCTGGGGACCTCTGCTCTCCTTGACCCACTGACCTCTGGTGACTGTGATCCACCAGCCTCTGTTGTGTGACCCTCCGGTCTCTCATGACCGTGACTACTAACCTCTAGCCAACAGGCGCCACGGTTTCAGTGTGCGACCCTTAACCTCTGCTCTCCTTAACCTACTGATCTCTGCTGTGCGACTCCAATCTCTCATGACCTTGACCCGCTGATCTCTTTTGCATCACCATGCTTGGGTGTGGGACACTAATCTCTCAAAGCCCTGACCCACTGACTTCTAGTGAACGTGCTCCACTGTGCTCTGGTGTGGGGTCACAGGCTGCTCATGACCAAATCCCACTGACATCTGGTCACTGACCAGCACCTCTGGAGATCCCGACCGTGGGTCCTGTGGCATCTGCCCGGCTCGGTACTCACTGTGAAGAGGAGTTTGGGCTGAGAGCTGAGCTGTGTGATTGATTGGAAGCTGGCTAGGAGTGGGGTACCTGGCCTCTGCAGCCATTCCTGACCCCCAGCCCTGACCGGCACCTGCTCCTGGCAGGGAACCGTTCTCCCCAGCCCAGTTACATGGCCAGAGCTGACGGTCCCCCCCCCCCCCCCCCCCCCC